>NC_081190.1:26945627-27245627 GCF_902713425.1 Acipenser ruthenus
AACATGATTGAAATCCAAGACGGCATTGAATTTATTTTTATTCCTCCCGGTCTTCTCAGGTGTTGGAGGCGTCCGTATATTCGACGTATGCGGACAACCTGTCGGGCCTTATTGCATACACATATACTATTTAGCTATATACAATATCTTCACAGCTGCAGTTGATACAGCGTCATTATTTTACCCCAGATTTTCACCCCAATTTGGAATGTCCATATTTTTTTTTTTTCTTCTTCTTCTTTCTTCTTCTCACCGCAGCCATTCCCCACACAGCTCAGGAGATCTGAAGGTTCAATGGGCATCCTCCGATCCCAAGACCAAGCCAGCTTCCTCTTTTAAACCCAGGAATGCAAGAGCAGATGTTGGTGAGCTAGCTGCCTCTGGTGGACAAAGGCCAGCCCTGCAGGTGTCTGCTGTGAGCTCACTGGGCACCTGGCTAGTTTGCTGTAGCACAATACGATGAAGCTGTCCTTGCCGGCCTAACCCACGGGAACGCCAGAGACGCACCCTTCAGAATCCCCAGTGAAGACCGGTGACTACACACAGCCAGCATGCGAACATGTGCTGTATGACTCGCTCTGCACACCACATGGCTTTGCTTTTACCAAATGAGCCACTCGGGGACCCCCAGTTTTCTGCATTTCGATGGGTCTTAATGCTGTATTTCCTGGAATAAACTGTAGCTGTAAACCTTGCTATTAGCAGAGAGATACTGTACAACGCTGTCCTAGGTCCACAATTGATGTTGGAGAGTAGAAATGAATGACTTTTTCACAATTTAACTGCAATACAGTTTTCCCTTTAAGAGGGACAAATCCTGTTGCACCCATCCAGAGTCATTTTAATGAAAAATAGAGTTCTAGTGATTTCAGATACTACAGGCTATGTTGAGAAGAGAGTTCCCTATTGACCTCCAGCCATACTTTATATGCTCTACTACTCCATATAGCATAAGTTGTATGATCACCACAAACACATACTGTGTCTCTGAATATCCCTTGTAATTGTCAGGAGAAGTGAAGTTCATTTTGATCTGGATACTGTAAAACCACAAATACAGTACTGTGTTTTGTTTTTTTTTTTATTGCAAGGAACAATTGTGTTTTTATGGTATGAAATAAACAACAAAAGATAATACAGACGCTGTACCAAAGGAAGCTTTGTTACTCAGTCAGTGTATTAAATAGGTTTCCGGCCATTATAGCAACAGAGTAGAATCCGCAAGGGACTTTATTAAAACCAGACGGATACAATAGTTGGTTGTACACAAATGATTTTAGTTGGTGCAGCTTTCATCTAGTGTAAGAGGAGCATTTGTCAGCACAGTCTCCAAGGCTTGTTGACTCCAATCAAATGTTTATAGAATATTTTATAGTGAGCAGATATTATATGGAACTCCAGTCAGATAATTTTGACTTGACATAAATGGTAGGCACATCATTAGTGAAATCACGCATAAAGAATAGTAGAATCCAGTAGAATGAGGGTCAGGAATTTATACATTTCAGCTCATTAAAATAAACTCCTGTATCAAATGGCCCATCATATTAATGTATTTCTTTTCAGTTTATACAGTATTTTTCACTTTATAACCCTTTATTTTCCACACACTGTACACAGACATGACAGAGGTGCCCTCGGATTCCATACGTTATGCCACTGGGTGTGCTTTGTTTTTGTTCACCAAAGCACCAGTCAAGTTTAAACTTTGAATCATTTGTACTAAAATTCTGCAAAGACCAGTAAGTTAAATCCATCTAGGATTCTTAGATTTTCTCCTAATAATAATAACATATAAATTGGCAAGTTAGCATTCAATTCCTTGGGCTCTGCTGTTGAGACTTTGCTCAGATGAATAGAGTAACTAATTAATAACCATCAGCTCTCTAAAACCAAGATACTATTTATAAAGTAAAAAAGGGCAACATCCAGTATTATTGTTTTGACCTGATTTAATGTTTCGTTAGGATAGAAAGAGTTGCAGAGAAAAATCTGTTTTAATTGCTGCAAGATACTTGTGGACCTTGTATGAACTGAAATATATTTTAATGATCTAGCATTTGTCATGGCTTAGCAGACTAATGGTTGCATGTACTGTGGAAATTTCCCTGGAGGAGTCAGCTGTTTTTTGTTAATAAAAGAGGGGTGGTTCCTTAATTAACCTTTATCTGATTGATACTGATATTCATTTGACATTTGCTTTTTTTCAGTCAGCAGGTTTACATACATTTTTACGTTCTGATAAATATTTTTTATGTAGAACATAAAATACATATTAGAGGCTGTGTGGTCCAGTGGTTAAAGAAAAGGGCTTGTAACTAGGATGTCCCCAGTTCAAATCCCACCTCAGCCACTGACTCATTGTGTGACCTTGAGCAAGTCACTTAACCTCCTTGTGCTCCGTCTTTCGGTTGAGACATAATTGTAAGTGACTCTGCAGCTGATACATAGTTCACACACCCTAGACTATTTAAGTCGCCTTGGATAAAGGCGTCTGCTAAATAAACAAATAATAATAATAATAATAATATTATGTATACAGTGTGATTTGCCATATTTCATATGAGTAGGACGCATTTGTTAGATGTATGGTATACTAAAAGGCCCTTTTGAAGGATTTACACGTGAAAATCGACTCTACAGTCATGACTGTGACGTTCTCATGCAAATACATCGTGAAACAGCAAAAGGATGTCCTTTTGGCAGTGCAACTTTAAGGGCAGGGTCAATTGCTTTCTCACAGTAAAAATAGCTGTAAAAACCCATGTAACCCAGAGCAGGAATCGTGCTTGTGGCTCACGAGGTTTCAGCAGTTAAGGTCCTGTTTTTCTGACTTAATATCGTACTGTATTACTACTGTAATAGAAATGCCATATTGTATTTGTGAGAACTCCTGAACCACTGTAGTTCTTGCCTTCTCTGTAGTTTCTCCAGGTTATCTAACGACAGCAAAGACTGCAGTATTAGTGTTGCAGGGTTACCGAGTTATGAGCCCTCTGGACATCAGGACAGAAATTGTATCCCTGCAGCACCACCAGAATTCAAAAGGGATAGCAGATAATCTGTACACACTTACAGTAATATGTACTAATGCTATGCTTTTTGTAAGACTGGAAAAATATTGGCCTATAAATTAAAAAAAAAAAAAAGAGTTGAGAGCTAATATTTTGGGGTTCTTCCTAAAACACTCCCAGGTACATTCATAAAGAATGTCATATCAAAATAATCTGAGATGGTGAGGTAGGGAACATTGGTCCTTTTGATGTGGAATGACCCTCCCTTCCTCTGAGAACTAAGTTTGTGCATTCAATCCCAATTGAAGGAAGTATCTTTCAAACCAATAAGCAAGTGTTTTGCAATGTAACAAGCAAGTGTAGGCCAAGTCAAAAGGACGTTTCACGAGATGAATAAATTAGTTGCATCAGTATTAAATTACTGTAGTATGCAGCTACAGTTGCAGGCCAATAATATTCCAGCATTATCCATCTAGAAGCCTACCGTATCAGTGCACAAGTGTCTATCCATGCCAATGCAGTGCTTGACTTTGATAAATAAATCTTTATTAAGTGAAAACACATGAAAAGAAATCAACACTTCTAACTTTGAACTTGTATGAATGCCAGAGAGGGTTAGGTATGTTGCATGAACAAGGTTACAGTCTTTAGAAGAATGTATTTAATGTTGCTTCTGATTTCATTGACTGGTTTGCAGTGCTGTAGAAATGTGTTTTAATGTAACCTAATCCTAGCAAAAGGAAGGATTGGACTGCACTGCTTTAAAACAGAACTCTTCATGCTTCAACTGCAAGCCAGAAATAATTATAGTTACAGTTACTTTCTTTAAAATATCAGACTTGTTTATTATAGTATACAGTAGGGGTGTGGGTGTGTGCATTTACTGCTGAGTGACAGGCAGGAGACTGAGACGGAGGTTGAAGTTGACACACAACGCAGGCGTGCAAGTTTGATTTACAGACAGACAGCAGCTCATGTGACACTACCAGCAATGGTAGCGCACTGAGGACATACAGGGGAATGTGCTAAAAGCAAAATCAAAACACGGTACAAAAACTATAAAACAAAAGGTGCCATGAAAACAGCGTGCTCTACTCCCTAATGCATGGAGGTCCCGCTTGCAGACCTTGCTATACTTCATGGGGCTCTAGCATCCCTGAACTAATCTTTACTTGCATAGACACAAACCGACTCCGGCGACACATCCCGCTGTCGGCGGTTTTGGCTTCTTTTGGTTCCGATCCCGTTTCACTATCGGGGCGATCGTAGGATTTCAGAAAGGTATTTCGGTCTCTATGTCCGAGTAGCGTGGACGGTCTTCAGGCAGTCGGCTTTGGCTTTGCAGCAGCCCTGAGGTAAACAAACAGGACTGTTTTATACCCGACGCCTCCCTGGATCACACCTACCTGTTGATTAGATTCCACAGCTGGCAGTCACACAGCAGGCAGGCTCTCCTAGGAGCGTTGGGTACTTCATTAATTATTTACAGTAATGACACAATAAATGTACACACATTTTTACACAATACTCTTTACAATCCAAAAAACCCATTCTTCATTTGCAAGTCTCCTGCCCTGCCACAAGGGGTGAGTCGTCGTGCCGGTTTTGTGGTTTGGGTACATTACAGTGCTGATACAGTTCCTGTTATTCTACACCACAATTACCATGGTTACGGTATACAACGGTTAATGCTGTCTATGTTCCTGTGTTCCTACTGTATGAACCAAGTGAAGGAAAAGGCTATTTTCATTTGAATATATATATATATATTTTTTTTTTTTTTACAAAGTCTTGTCTTGATACTACTCCGATTTCTCAGCCAGCCTCACACTTGAACATTCCATCCATTCTACCTCGCTATCAAGCACCATCACCAAGCTTAGTTGTGCAATGCAAAGATATAGCATACGTCTTAGTATTAACATACATTTTTAATGGTGTTGCTATATGTATATTATTTACCCTATGCCAAAAATAAACAACTCCTCTCTGCTCTTCAATAATTGCCTCTGATAGTAAATGTTTGTCTTTTAAGCGATATGACCGATCATTTCTTAATTCTGTGAAATACAGTAATTTAAGTCATTTACAGTAGTATTTTTCCATTTTTTGTAAGTCTTCATTTTATAACTTGCATGATGTACTGTACAGTGTGATATGAAGGTAACCACTGTATTTATTTTTTATTTTTTTGACGGTTGTCATACTGTGGTAATCGTATACCGGCCCTTCCCTAGTATACAGTATTACAGTAGTCACAACAAAGATTATTGGCTTAACCCATACTTTACAATGAGTAGATTTGGTAATACTGTAAGACCATAGACCTGTTAGTATAAGCTTTATGCCTATTTAGTAATGTAATTCTCATTTTGGATAATTACTCTGTTTTTGTATTGACATGATTGGTTTGCTTTATATTACTTGCAGTACTGTACAAATGGTGACTGTTGTACTGTACCCTCATTCAAGCCATGCATTTACAGGATGCAAAATTATATCCATCTAAAATTAAATGTCACATCAGTTATTAGTCAGTTGCCCTACAGCACATTCAGAAAAAGCCATCCAGTTATAAAATTTGAATCATCCCTATCATTCTTAGAAATTTCAGCCCATAGTTAAAAAATAAAATAAAAATGTTGCTCTTTTTAAACCCTGTTTGTAATGATCGTTGTCTTACAGTACTGTATGGAGTTCTACTGTACTGAGAGGCATCGGCTCCTTTGTGATTTTTCCTTGCAACAAGCTCCCTGCAGAGTGAAAATGCAGTAGGGTTAGAAACAAAGCAACTCCCAGTGTTCTTTACACATGATGCTACTAGATCATTAGTGACAGTCAAGTCCTTTCATTTTCCACTTTTTTAAAAAATTCCCAGTGGTCTGAAAGTGGACCTCTTCAGTGCACAATGAAGACAAAATTGGTCTTGGAACAGATGTACTGTAGAGATGGAGATAAGCAGATTGCTGGTCATCAGTGGCACATCTATAATTGTTTGACAAAAGCCATACTGCGACTGGGACGGATTTTAGACCTCTGTCTTTTAACGGTCATAATTATCATTTTGGGGAATGCATTAAAAAAAAAAAGAAAAAAAGTTTGCTTAGAGAGCATCGACTGGATTGAGAGTGCCCCCCCCCCCCCCCCCCCCTTTCTATTCACGGTGCTTGCATGAATTAAAGCTTTTTTTTCTTCTTTTTTTATATATACTTTATAAAATTCTAGTGCCACCACCACACTAGAGGCCAGTTCCTCTCTCTGCTCTAAGTACAAAGGAGTTTTCCTTGAGAATGATTGAGTGAATGCTATTCACTCCCCCTTAATTGTGTCCAGGACTACTTTAGAGCTGCAGTGAACGGTACAGTTGGTAAATCATGTGGGCACATATTCCTCTCCTGACGGTGAACGACTGGGTGCATTTGTGGGGGAATCCTCTTTGCTGTGGAAAGCTTTATCTCTGATTGGATTATTGTATTTCTCTCTGAGGCAGCCTTTCTACCCTTCCATTTGCATGTCACTGAAGCAGAGCTCTGAATAACTCTGGCGACATGCTGTGCATACTAGTGCAGACTGTTTTTTTATGTATTTTTAATGAAAGAAAAGAAAAAAATCTCTTGCCAGACCTTCATTCCACAGACCAGACTCATTCTCAGCACATGGGCTGGGCTACAGCTTATCAAAATTCTAATGTAATAAAGAGCCCAACAGGGATTTGCTGAGGGCTAATGCTGTAATATGTCAGTCATCCATTATCTGCTTCTGTTTTCACAGGTTCAAAATGAAGACTGATGCTCTGCTGTGAGATGCTACCCAGTGTGCTGGAGTGATAACCTGCAGAATTCTGCTTGAAAGCAGGAAAGAACCTCTGGGGGAGGAAAACAGACAGCACTGTCACTTTTGTATCGCTTCCCTTTTACCAGACACCAGGAATATAGCGTGGGAGTGCAAGTGCGTGCATGTGTAACAAGAGAAGAGAGCCTTGTTAAAAAAGATTCAAACAGAAGAGCCCATCTACCACCTTGATTTCCAGCCCAACCCCCTTTTTCAGACAGATGGACTGACATGTGCTACAGAGTGCTGATGATGACCCAGTGCTGAATTGATGCTGCCGCCGCTGCTCCTGCTTTATCTCCTTAATCGTCTGGTCCACAGCTGATTTTAGAACTGCACTGCCCTTTCTTATTCCACTGATCAGGCCAACAGCAGCAGAGTGGACATGGGGTCCCTCATTTGCAGCATTGTGTTACTCTCTTTAATTTTCCAAGGCAACTGTTTGGGATCCAGAAGCCCACTGTCTGTTTTTAAAAGGTAGGTTACAATGTCTATATTTAAACATAGTGAATGTTCTTGAAGTGCATGTTTACAGTGCAAAGGTATAGAAATGCAGGTTTTTATTTTTTTATTATTTTAATACAGTAGTACTGAAGGGGAAACCTAATTTAGAGTGTTTTCTGGGTCTACAGTTGTGTTAAAAGTGGTTACAATGTACTTTTGAATATTATTAATGTTGTCTATGTGAATGGCTGTAATAACAAATTTCAATTGTAAAGTAGTTATGCGTTTTAAATTGATTAAACTTAACGTAGCTTATATCTCTGTCAGACCCAAGCAGAGAGCTGGTTATGTGTCAACTTTTATGCAGTTGTTTGACCAATTATGTCTTGGATACATGCAATGTGTTTTTAATCTCGAATACCATGTAGTAAACGTTTTGATATGTTAAGTGAAATTAAAAGAACAAAATTGAAACATAACCTATTGTAATGCTCAGGTGCCCCACAGGGATCTGCTTACAAAGGGGCTGTAGTTTCATTTTGATTTGAAAGTGTTTTCTTTAGAGAGAATCCTATTGTGAGCATCCTGTTTTGTTCACAGTGGACTCCTTCCCTTGTTATTGTATATCCATGAACAACCTTTGCATCTGCATGAATAATGCATTCTTGTTCTTGTATGTCTTATTTACCACATACTGTATTTTAATGAGTGCGTTGTGCTTTTTATACTGTAATATTATACTCTTATGAAGCAATAGGCAGTTCCCATACTGTACATTTTGTTTTAATGTATTCCGTTACTGTTATTCATATACAATGCTGTCTGTCTCAAATGTGTTTAGAATCTGCAACAGGTTGCTACTTTACCTGCAGTGCCTCAGGTTGAAGCAATGATTAAATGATCCCTTTTATATTCAGAGTAGCTGTTCCACTTATCATTTATTGCATGTTACCAAAAGCTACTGACAAACCCTGCATTTTCTTAAATGCAGATATCAAGAGAATTACTGGCCTCCCTCCAATGAATGTGCAAGAACCAGACGGTCGACTGTTTCTCCTGATGCCCAGAATTTTACTATTAATATTGGGATGCCAGGGGTTACTCCTGAAGCGGTAGGTACCAAAACAAATCAATAAGACATTACAAGTTGTTTCTAACAGTAGATGCTTGCCAGTTGTTGTTAATGTTTACAATTTCAGAATCGTTTTAGAAGTTAAACAAAATCCTTATCTTATTTGGATTTCATTTTACAAGGTGCATTTATTAAGGAATATCAAAGTAAATGACATTTAAAAAAAAAAAAACCGATTACCCATTTAAAGAGATTAGCTTTATTCCAATAGAGAGCATTGGTAGACAGCAGAAAAAAAGAAACTGTAGCTTGTTAATCATCTTGCATCTGACTAATAATTTTCCCCCCAACCAATTGAGAGACATTGAAGTGATGAGCATGTTGTTGATTACTGAGTCTTGTGGAGGCTGCAGCAGTAGGAAGTGTATTGCTTGCTTTTTTTTTTTTTCTCTTCGTTCAGTAGTCAGAGATGACTCATTGTTGCAGATAGTCTTCATTGTTTTGATGGGAAAAGGAACAGGTAGAGGTAAATTTCTGTTGCAATATTTAATAGGTAAAAGATAAAACTCCCACATGCTGTACAGATAATCTTGGCTGAAAGGCATAAACAAAATTGAGATTTAAAAGGTTAACCGTTTTTAATTATGATCCTTTGTAATTTGTACTAATAGTAATAGTACGCTGAGTATCTTTAGTAAATTGGTAGATATAACAACGTTAAAGCATTCAGTACTTAAACATCATAATGTGAGTCAGCTGGAAAGGAAAGCCATTAAAGAAAATAGTAACATAGTAATGAAGTCAGCAGATAAAGGAGGTTCTATTGCCATTCAAAATTCTGAGCATTATGTTTGTGAAGTTCTAAGACAACTAAGTAAGTTTTTATGAACCCTTAACGGGAGATCCGGGTTTACGATTATTTTAGAAAAAGCATTGGAAAGCAAACTAATCGCACAAAACCAATATCATTTTTAAAGGTTGAATTCCCTAGAACACCAGTATTTTACACGTTACCAAAAATACATAAGAATCCTTTACAACCTCCAGGACGACCTATAGTTTCCGCTAAGCCAGTTTGTAGACTATTTAGTTAAGGATATTGTAAGAGATTTACCTTCTTATTTAGCAGATACCCGAGACGTGATCAGAGTGCTTTCCCAACACTCAGTTCCTCCTAACTCTTTTTCTAGTTTCTTTCGATGTGGAAAGTCTATATACCAAAAGGCACTGTCGTTTTATTTTGAAAATAAACAAAATTATTTTTTATTAGAATTAACTACATTTATTTTAAAATCAAATTATTTTTTGTTTAACAATAAATCTTATCTGCAAATCCAAGGTACAGCAATGGGCTTGTCTTGCCCCAAATTATGCAAACTTATCCATGGGGTATTGGGGAAAAAGAATAAATTAAAGACACTGCCTCAAGTCCACTCCTGCAGGATATGTTATTGTGGAAAAGGTACATTGATGACATTTTTGTAATATGGACTGGTTCTGAGACTGATTTGTTTTTGTTCAGAGATTATATGAATGATAAATATCCTACTTTAAAATTCACCATGGAATTCATTCAAACTGAGATACATTTTCTTGATTTGTTAATATCTAAAAATGTTGATGGTAAATTTGACAGTACGATCTTTCGTAAACCCACAGATAGAAACACGATTCTGAATGCAAATAGTGACCATCCTAATCATATGATTAAAAACATTCCATATGGCCAGTTTATACGTCTAAAAAGAATATGTAACAATGAGTCCAATTTATGAAATTCAAGCTAAAGACATGCAGAACCGTTTTTGATCCAGAGGTTACAAAAGAAACACAATTGAAATGGCATACCAAAAAACAAAAGCATTACAACACAATGTACTTTTAGAAACCACAAAAATGAATGAATCTAGTGACGACAGAATCACTTTTGTTACTGAACATAACCAAATGTCTAATGAGGTTAAGAGAACGATTTTGAAGCATTGGAAAATATTGGAATGTGACCCACAATTACAAACATGTATTACTTCTCCACCTAGGTTTTGTTTTAAACGAGGTAAAAATATTAAAGATGCAGTAGTCTCTTCAATGTGCAAACCATCACCACCAAATGAAAATTGGCTAACGTGAGAATTACATGGGAATTATCGATGTGGGAGATGCATTCATTGCTCCAATACATATAATACAAAATTCTTCAACCATCCACATTCGGGTCAAAAGTATGAGATTCGTGATTTCATTCATTGTAATTCAACTCCTGTCCTATATATGCTTAAATGTCCTTGTGGGATAGCAGAGCATAAAGCTGCAATTAGAAATAACAATATGGATTATGCCATATCGAGACATTACAAAACCATGAATCATGGCTCTGCTTCAAGATTAAAGTTTGCAGCGATTGAAAAAGTTTCAGCTCATATTAGAGGTGGTAATGCAATTAAACAATTGTTATAAAGAGAATCATTTTGGATTTTTACACTAAAAACTATAGAACCTTATGGACTAAATGAAACATTGGATTTGAGCCAATATCTCTGAATAAGTCAATTGTACCCTCTATCTGCTAAAGTAGAAATTTGTATTATAGTTTTGTATTTTTGATTAGAAGTAGATTAACCATAATGTTGTTTTTATGTCAATTATACAATGTGGATAATTATGTAAAGTGCCAAATAACTTAATTTTACGGTTAAATTATTTAATTTATCATGTATGTGTAAGTGATTACAGCTGAAAGTCTCAATTGCTAAGAACTAATAGAAATTGCACAATGTAGACATGTCTGTAAATGACTTGATTATAATTGAATTATCTAATTGGATTAGTGTGTGATAAGTGACTATAGCTGTAATTTTAAATTATTGTGAACCTGACGAAGACCTGTTGTGTCGAAACGCATAGTTCCTTTTTGTTTGTTTGCTCGTTTTAGTAAAAAAAAAAAAAAAAACTAATAAAATGAAGAAAATCTTTTTTAAAAGACTACAGTTGAGTGTGCGACCAATTGGTCTTTTGGACTTTAATCTATAAATCAAGGTTAGTGGATTGATTTGAGAAGTGAGCGTAAGACCAAACAGACTTTATTTTGTTTATCTATCTATCTATCTATCTATCTATCTATCTTATCAACATCATCTTCAGCCTTTTTCAATCCACTGCTGGATGAAGGCCTACCCAAGATTCTTCCACAAAAGCCTGTCTGCTGCTTCCCTCATCCACGTTGCTCCGGCGTGTTTCCTAATTTCATCTTATCTTCTTCTTGGTCGCTTTATATCTCTTGGGATCCAGTCTAGTATCTCCTTGGTCCAGCGATAGTCTGTTCTTCTTGCTACATGTCCGGCCCACTGCCATTTCAGTTTTTTCGCTTTTAGAATAACATTGCATACTTTTGTTTGCTCTCTTCTCCATTCCTTCCTTTTCCAGCCTCCTCTTGTTATTCCCAGCATGCATCTTTCCATACTCTGTTGAGTCGTTTTTAACTTGAGTCATTTTTGCATTGAGGGTTCAGGTTTCACATTCGCATTTGTCGAAGACGTTCATCTTGAGGCATAAGGATAGTTTCCCTTTCAGAACCATGCTTAATCTTCCAAAGGCATTCCAACCAATTTTTGTTCTTCTGTTGATTTCACACATTTGGTTCTCTGTTACAGAAACTAACTGTCCTAAGTATACGTAGTTATTGACTTCTTCAAGCGTGATCCCAATGACTTCAGTTGCCTGTGCAGTGGTATATTTATTGAACATGACTTGAGTCGTCTTCAGGTTCATTTTCAAACTCGCTTTGATGCTAGCCTTGTGTAGTTCTTGTATTCTTTTTTAAATTCTTCTGGGCACGTTGTAAATATGAGGATGTCGTCAGCAAATGGTAGTTTTGAAAATGTCTTCTAGGGTTGCCGTGAAGAGCTTTGAGGAAATTGTATCTCCTTAACGAACTCCTTTTTTAATCTTGATTTTATCACTGTTTTTATGGAGTCTTACTGTAGATGTTGCATTCTTGCATATGGTGCTGATCAAGTCTCTGTACATTTACTCAATTCCTTGTTTTTTCAGAGAGCTTAGTACAGATATGTGTAAACAGAGTCAAAGGCTTTTTCATTGTCGATGAATCCCAAGCAAAGTGGTAGTCCATACTCGTTACTGGTTTGAATCACTTGCTGTACAACTTGAAGATGATCCATTGTGCTAAATCCACTCCTGAATCCTGCTTGCTCTTTTGATTGTGCCGAGTCAAATTTATCTTGAAGTCTGTTGGTGAGTATCTTGGTAAAATTGTTGTAGATTATAGGAAGTCTTTATCTCCTTTCTTATGTAAAAGTATCACTGATGCATTGTTCCAGTCGTTTGGCTTTCTTTTGCTTAATACAATCTGTAAAAATACGAGACAATATTTTTGTCAGCTCTTCACCTCCTTCTTTCGTAATTTCAATCGTTATGCCATCTTCGGGTGCCTTTCCTGTCTTCATATGTTTGATAGAATGTTTCATTTCTTCTAGTAGAACGTCTGGAACTTCTTCCTCGGGTTGTGTTTTTTCCGTCTCGTCTTCGTCATCTGCTACGTTGCTCTTTTCATCTTGATATCATTTTCTGTAAAAGTCTTCGACTCTCTTCAAAATCAGTTTGTGGTTCTTGATGACAGTCCCGTCCTCTTTGATTGCTAAAATCTGTTTTTCCCTTTTGTTTTGCTTTCTTTATGCTTCGGTTGTTTTCAATAGTTTTCTCTACCAACCTACAGTTGAACGACCGTATATCCTCAGTAATGTGCTTTCTTACTGTCTTGCAGAGCTCAGTGTATTCAGTCTTTTGACTTCAGAGCTGCTTTGTTTCGTTTCCCTTCTTTTCTTCATGAGGTCTTTTGTCTCTTGCGTGATCTTCTGGTCGCATTTTGTACTCCTGTGTTCCAGCGATGTTTTTTGCTGTTTCTGCAATTACTTGCGACACTTCCTCCATAGATTTTGTTTACCTCGATTGCTTCATCTTTTTGCAGATCTTGAAGAATGCTGAATCTATTCTTCAGTTCCATTTGAAAGACCAGGTTTTGCTTTTGGAGCATTTCTACATTGATCGTGTTGGATTTTGTCATCATGAGTTTTGCTCTCTCCAGTGCTGTGTTTAGGTATATTTTACATCTTTCAGGTCTGTGGTCACTTCCTGTGTTAAAATTGTTTAGTACTGAGACATCTTGTACGGTGTGCTTCTTGTTGGTGAGTATGTAGTCAATTTCAGTCTTCACTCTGTTGGGTCCTCTCCATGTCCATTTCCTGAGGTGTTTCTTCCGGAAGAAGGTGTTCATGATGAATAAGTTCTTGTTCTCTGCAAATTCGACTAGTCTGTCGCCCCTCTCGTTCCTGTCGCCATGTACAAATTTGCCAAACAAATTCTCATCTTCTTGCTGGGCTCCTATTTTGGCGTTGAAGTCACCGGTGATTTAACTTGGCTCTTCCCATTTTCGTGTAGTTCTTCATAAAAATCTTCGACTTCTTCTTCATCCGAATAGCTTGTTGTTGGTGCATATACTTGGATGGCTTGAAGTTCATACTTCCCTGAAACTTTCACTATCAGTCTTGTGGACCTCTGACACGTTGTCAGTCTCTACTACATTATTCTTGATTTTCTTGTGGACAATGAACCCAACGCCTCCTGTTCATCCATCTGTAGTGCCTCGGTAGAAGAGAAGATGTCCACTCTTGAGTTCTAGTAGTCCTCCATCTTTTCGTAATACTTCGCACCCTCTGCCTTCATGCCTGACCAGCCGCTGCCTTGGTCGATCCAGCCTCCGGGGAATGAGAGCCATGTTTTTGTCTGTGCTTTCATCTTTGGGGGGTTGGCCATAACTCACCATGCTGGCCTGGCGGGTTGGTGAGTGCCCCTTCCACTTTGGCCGAATATGTTACTCAAGCTTTCACAGCATGGTTGAACCTGCTGTCAGGGGACCCCACTGTACTTCACCTTGAGAACATGTTGTCACCCTCCTGCCACTTTTGAGGAGGTGGAAGTTGGACTTTAGGAGGGATATATATATATATATATATATATATATATATATATATATATATATATATATATATATATATATATATATATATATATATAATATGTGTGTATATATAATGTTGATAAGAAGAAAAAATATTTTAAAAACAATGTACACAAGTTTAAATGATTAAAAAATCATTTATTTCAGGATGTTTTGGGCAAAAGCCCTTCTTCAGCTATGTAGAAAGAAAACACAGCTACACAGCTGAAGAAGGGCTTTTGCCCGAAACGTCCTGAAATAAATTATTTTTTAATCATTTAAACTTTGTGCACATTGTTTATTTTATTTAAATATTTTTTTCTTCTTGTCAACCTTCATTTCTGTACACTGCAGTTCTACATTCTCTGAAACATTTATGTATATAATATATATAATTTGAAAGATCTAAACATCGAATATTTCCACTCCGTCCTGTGCATTGATTTATGTAACTCTGAAGACACTTGCAGTACATTAAGCCATTTTGGTGGGCAATTTTAAGAAGTGAATTCCATTAACTCCTAAATTTAACTTTAAGAAATTTCACAGTTAAGGAATATCATGTGCGAAAAACCTAATTTATTCTTGGATTGCCTTTCTATGTGCTTTTGAAAGTGTTAGAACTTAATCTTGCAGCCTACCAAATGTAGAAAATATTGGGACAAGTATTTCTTGAGCAGAGACACCAATGTACAGTAGGCAAAGATTAGATCCATTGTCTTCCTGTCACCAGCACAGTGAATACCTAGCATACAACAGGCTTTTAAATATAGAGCAGGGTTTATTCAAATGCTTCTGAATGAATCTCATTATGTGGATGACTTCATTGAATAGGATAAAAATGAAAATAAATGACATTGTATCAGGGGAAAAAAAAAGTAACTTGGTTCTTTTTACTTAACACTCAAGGATTCATGTTCTACCTTGAACCAAGTGCAAACCATATTGTTTAATTTATTGGGTGTTACTGTTTAGCAAAACGTTACTGGTAACTTGATTGCCAAATAAAAGGCAGGAGACTGTACTGTAGGTTTGTCAATGCAAAACTGTCATCCTATCAGCCAGTGGTTTACCCAGAGAAGTTCGAACCTTGTCCCCAGTGGAATGATGGTTCACTGCATGCTTTGACATTGTTTGCTCTATAAATAATATTTCAAATGTTTAAAAGTGTCGGCAACACTACCTGCGTGTGGGAGCCTTTGTAAACTTTTTTCTGTATTAGCCATCTCTGGGTGATTTATTGTGCTGGAGTATCTAATGTAGCCTTGCTTAATCTTTATCATTTTCAACAACAATGAATGAATTGTTAATGAAAACTGGCAGCTTGAAATGTGTGTGTATATGTGTATTATATATATATATATATATATATATATATATATATATATATATATATATATATATATATATATTATATGTGTGTGTGTTTTGATTTTGTGGATGAGGAAAAAGTTATAAGAAATAGATGTCTACAATTATTGTAAAACTCCAAGAATGCTACGCTTCTGTGTGCGTGAAGACGTTCAGTGCAATTCTAAATGCCACAGCAGCAAGCCTTGCAAAAAACAAATACAGTGATTTTGATTTTGTAGGTTTCTAAATCTAAATTGTGATATATTTTTTAAATGAGCTCTCATTATGGTTTCTAATTTGATTGAACTACTTCAATTTTACCTGACTGGTATTATCTAAACAATCAAAATAGTGTTTTCGGCTTAGCCCAATGAGACTTAGCTCAGTGGAGCTCTCAATATGGTTTCTTTTGAAAATGTTGTCATCATCTCAAATAAAAACCTTTTTAAGAAGGGTTTCTTGCTGTCAAAAAGCAGTCTCCATCTTTATTGCACAGGCGTGGCACTGACTGGTGCTGATCGGGGTCTGCAAAACCTGTTTTCTAAAAAGTGGTAGTTCACCCCTTCCTAGTTAATATTAAATGCTTAAGAAGCACGGTCTCAATTGGTTAACTTCCTGCATAAATAATAAATACTACACTTGAGTCCAGAAGTCGAGTCAGGGACTCGAACTCGAACTCGCGTCGAACTCCAGTCACGGCCGCAAAAGACTGACTCGACCTTGCATGACTTGGACTCGGACTCTAACATTTGGGCTCCGTGACTCGGAGATATTAACAAGTCCTTTTTTATTTTCTATTACACAAGTAATGTTACAGTTACTAGGCAACTGTCCCCAATAAAAACCCGCCCAACAAAACGTTATCCAATCCCTTTTCTTTTAGAGAAATTGATTGTCTGTTTCCAGTTTGAGTTTGCAAAAAAATAATGTGTAATTAATGTACATCTTTGACAATAGGAAAACACCCATCAAATCGTAATTGATTGCACTTGTACCAAAATCTGACAGCGTACGACTTTCTGGCATTACACAGGTCTGGTTTTGGTACGCATACCACATCGGCTCTATAGTCCGGATCACGGCTTCTATCAAAGTGCAAAACAACGTCCGCAAACTTCAGCTTGAAGCTTATCTATTAACTTCAGGTACATTCAAACAGTATTCAAATTCCAAAAGAAAAGAAGATAGTGTCAGAAAAGTTGAAAAAGGCATACAAATTCGAAATATAGCTAGAAAAAATAAATCAATTTTTTTTTTTTTTTTTTAATAATAATTTGTGCTTTTTTCCTGAGGGATATCAGACAATGTCCATTAGGCAAACTGTTCCCCCACTACTACCACTAGTTTAGTGAAAATTTATTTGAATTTGTTTCAAGGACACTCGAAGTCAAGGACCTTGACTCAGAGTCGGACTCGAATGATAGTGACTCGGACTCTGATGACTCGGACCCGAGGTTTGAGGACTCGACTAAATGTCTGATAAATACATAAATAGTGAATCAGTGATGTGTATCTTATAAATATAATTTACTGATTTTATGTTCATTCAATAAAAAAAATATTTTAACACCCCGCAAATTAATTGCTAATCGCAGATTGAGCAGCATCTTTAAAAACTGTTTGGGAACTGCATTAGCACATTACGCAGTTTGATTATATAGATTTACCGAATAAGCTATCTCTTATTTTGCTTTTCGCTCTTTGCTTGTTTGATATTTTACATTTTGCAACTTGATCAAAATAATTTTCTCAAAGACCGCAATAACCTTTAATTTCGTTCTTTTGATAATTTGTAATGCTCAAATTGCGAAATGGTAATTTATTTTCGTAATTGACCGAATACTGCGGTAACTTGGTATCTTTCAAATTTCTTACATTTTTTTTTTTTTAGGATGCTACGAGGTACACAAGCATGCAGTTAAGTTCCACAGTCAAAGTGATTTTGTAATACATACAGTGGATTAAATGTTCTAAGGACAGACGTCATGTTTATCAGAAGTACTGGGTTTCCTCTTTTGCCTTAGTACTTTAAATGATATCACATTATACTGTACTGTTGCTCTGTGGCTTTAAGGTCAGGCTTTAATTTATAGAGCTTGCTTAGTCATGTATTATCTGGGCAATAGAAAGAGAGCTAGGACAGCCTTCATATATCTAGAGTGTACAGGTCTGCTGACTACCTAAATTGACTTCCATTTATATTTCTGTTGGTAGGGTAGAAGGGATATATGCTTTTATGTGACACATGGTAGCCACACAAATGCAGTTGTTTGATGGCTATTGAATAGAGTTTATTATGCCCTGACAGCTCAATCCCCATCGCTGACAGAATCGCAACTTAATTTCCTACAGTGTTGGGATTCTGGAGTTTAAAACCAGTACATTATTATGGTTTTAATAGGTTTTCTTCTGTCATGCCTTTTTAATTTGCAAGTTTGATCCCAGATGTTTTGAAAATGAGATTGATTCAGACATTAACCTATCCTAGAAATGTAATATCATTTTATATCAAGATAGTTTTTAGTTTGATTCTTTCTTTCTTTTTTGCAGTCTGACAGCTACTTCTGCATATCAGTTAGAGCACCGAGGGAGGACACGTATATAGGTAAGTACTTGTATGAAAAAAACAACCACCCAACCAACCAGATAAAAAAGATTGCTATTAACAAATGGTATTTTGTGCTGCTTTGGATTTCTTAAAGGCTACTGAGAAAAAGCAGCAAACGCAGTTCTTTGCACATTGTGAATGCAGTTACAGAGCTGCATGCCAATGCCTGTGGCAGCCATAACCCAGTTTATCCTTCTTGTATACTATTGGCTTTCTGTCCGAAGTGAGATACTTAATCATCTTCTGTTAGATGGGCTGTTTATGTACATGCTGGCTTTAGTCTCTATATCCTTTTTGTATTAGCAGTAAGTAGTGGGCATACAAAATTGAACTTGCCCTCCTTTAAAACAAATATGTATATGTAAGCAATTTTTAAGATGACAAGAAAATGACAGAGCCAGAAATTATATTGGAGAAATACCAATTCATGAAAGGAAGCACAGTATGCTGAAATTCTATTATACAGTGTGTAGGTAGAAAATAAGGGAATCTTTATTTTCTGGGATTTGATCAGAAAGACAAAAGATTATGGCAAACTGAAACTGTTTCTTCCTGTTAATAATCAACAGTTTCAGGTACCAGTAACCAGTTTATCCTATCTAAAGCTTATCGATGCATGACCTACTGTTTGCAGTTGCACAGCAATTAAAGTTTTTTCATGTACACGATGCTAAAAAGAGCCATGAAGCATAATGTGATTTGCAGACTTAAGCCATATTTTAAATTACATTCTGTAAATTACTTACAAGGGTGCATTTTGAAAATGCCAGTAGCTGTGTTAGATGTTAATACAAATGAATAATTCAGCCTAAAATAAATGTGACCTACTGAAGAGGTACATGCAGTGATATAGTCTAGCTTTGGCAGCTGAGCTTTATCGATAGCTGCAGGGTGTGCCACAGACATTCTGAAAAATTGAGACTGACGGAAGCAACTCGGCCAATAAATGTGCTGTCTGCATCATACTCTTTCTTTATTCCACCTGGCTTGCCAATGTGTAAACACTAAATGTATACTAGTGCTTGACACCAAGTCTCTTTCTAACTAATTATTACAACAGAATGATCATAAATAGTGTCATCACAGATTGAGGTAACCCATGTAGGTTTGAGATATCATGGATTAAGAAAATTGGAATGAGCTCCTTTTTGTGGAAACAGAATCAGTCTCAAGAAAATGCAGGGTCTGACTAGGGGAATATTAAAGAGAGGTAGCATGTGCAGTACACTGAAGATCCCAGCACTGTGACAGAATGGAATTGCAAGGTTTAGGCCTAAAAGCAAGCAAACTGTGTCGTGCTGCGTTATAAAGAGTCGCAGTAGAGGTTGTACAAAACTTTATGTACATGTTTAATAGGCTGCATTCCCACCCTTTTGGGAACCATGTGTATTTTTAACCAAGCATAAAGGCTTGAGCTACATAAACTGTTAGTTTCTCCACCCTAACAAAGAGAGTGAACACTGAGTATAAGATATCAAGTACCAGTAGAGGTTTTGCAAGAACGTTTTATTAGGACTCAAAATGAGCATGAAATCCTGAGAGAAAGAGGTTATCTGTGTGTTTCAGAATAACAGGGAGAGAGTAGTGGTTTCTCATGACACTCGTCAACCTTGGTTGGTTTTAAAAGGTGACCTCAGTGTATCTATTATATGCACATGTAATATTTTGGTATGAGGCGTTCATTACAAACAGGCTTTTTAATGTGTGTGTGTGTGTGTATAGTTTGACTGTATTCAGTTATTGTGTGTTTATGCAACCTATGACTTTGGTAGCCATTGCGTGATCTAATGACAATAAAATACCAGTAATAACAAAACCTATTGTTTGTACTTATAAACAAAGTTATTAAAACTTGTTAATGTACTACAAAATACATACCGATGTGATTAGAAATGTAATTGTTCCCATTTGAATTTAAATACTACTTATTTTTATTTTTTGTCTTGCAGTTGACTTTCAGCCTCACGCCAGCATGAATACTGTCCATCACATGTTACTCTATGGTTGCAGATCTCCCTTTTCCACTGATAATTACTGGTAAGGATTCAGTTAGAGGAACAGTTCAGTCTTCCTCCTTTTCCAGAAGCTAAGCCTTTGTGATAAATAACAAAATGAGTAACCATGAAAAGTTAAATTAACTGACACCTTTGGTGGTTAAATGTATTGGCACACTTTGAGTAGGAAATGTACCATTATTAGTCTGTTGCAATTTGGGGGATTTAAAATTCCTAATATGCTTTAATTTACAAAGAGTTGATGCTGAACCTGCTTGGCGAAGTTTTAATATTAAGACTTTCTGATCTAAACTTTTTCCATTCAGTAAAATAAGAAGACTATTACTTTCATGTTGTATGCAAATCTGATTGACCTGTCATTTATAGGGTATTGAACTGTTAAAGTAACTGGCAAATGTATTAACCTGCGTTGTACAAAAAAAGGTGTACTTCAAAGGCAGCTGCATTTTTATTTTTGTTTACTTTCTGAGCTATATATAAAGAAAAATGACTGGGATAGAATCAGGGTTGTAACTTTGGCATCAGGTTTCATGGTATAATCAAGTTGAATTTTGGAAGTATGATGTGACTCTGCAGCCTCAAACGCTTGTACTGTAGCTGGACACTCAAAACCATGAAGGGAATGAGGGTTAAAAACTGATACATTTAAATGATTTCACAGTGTCAGTAACAAGTGGATTTATAAAGGACATTCTAAAACAAGGCACAGTCTACAGTAGATGACGGATAGCAGCAGCTTCTCAAAGGCACTGCTGTGCAAGATGTCAGTGCTCATGAGTTTATGTTATGTGTCCGTGTACAGTATGTGTGTACGCATGTGTGCATGTAGCTATCTTTATATCTACATCTATGTATTGCAATAATGCACACTTATATTAAGATGTCTTCTAATAACATTGTTCAACACCAGATATCTAAAAAAATATTTTTTCATCAGATCGTCCAGATGAGACATGGAAGCCTTGTATACTGTAGAATTGATACTCTTTTGTACAATGCTGTCCCATGAAAAGGATGTTTTTATTTCCATTAATTAGTATTGCTTCAGGAAAGTTAGTTTTAATCCACATTGAGTCCTACCAAATCCTCTGGAACAAGATTAATAATTTTTAATATCACATTTTCACTGGGACTTGGTTGCAATGCCTTTTAAGAACCTCTTGTTATCAATTAAGGAATGATAATGGCTTTTCTGTCAGGCTCAGTTTAAAAGATACATGAATAGTAATCATGTATCTTGCTAATGATTCATTCTGTTTCGCTAGTGCACTACAGTTATTTATCTGGATTCTAGATGTTTGCTTTATTGAAGTACTGTAGAACAGACCATTAAATGTTTTCCCCAACGCCTTTTGTTGCACTTCAAATTGTATTGTATTTTCATTTTCATTTGTTAACATTATAGTTTTCAACCCTTTGCTACAACAAAGCTTGCTACCATCCTAGTGCTACAAGTATTTGCAGAGACTTGCCAGTTTAGTTCACTTAGTGGCCGAGTGGTGGTAAATCTTTGAAAGAGAAAACTTTTGTTCCTGCAGCTGAAACTACTGTGCGAGGAAGACTGGAAGAATAAACATGAACTGTTACAGCATAGCACGTAATAATCACTGTGTGTTGTTGATGGTTTTTATATTAACTGTTTATATAATTTTAGCACATTAGCCACTATTTAATCTCCATTTTTCTTAAATATCATGCTGATATTTAATTATGCAGCAACCTTATGTTAATTGAAGCAGCCTACTGTCTGGGGTCAGGTGCTCGCTTCTAATGCATTGTTGACTACCTATATTATCAGAAGTTTTAGACGTGCCACTACTTGTCAGCTTTTCCTTAGTAATACGTTAGATGTAAAGGTTTTTGTTCAGAAGTGGAAACTCCCTGACTGTGTCTTCCTTGTCTGATCTCCTTGTCCCTGCTAAAACAGACCGTGGTTTTAGGGATGTAGGTACTTATCATCTGATTTTAGGGGGATTAAGAATTTTGCCTTTTAAAGGATTCCGTTTTTTTGTTAATGTCAATTCCCTTGCCTGTATACAGTATCTGATTTGCTTTTTTTGTGTCTGTCTTTAGTTGTAACATGCCATACTGCTGCTGTTGGGATGCCCTCATGTATAAGGTGCATCTCTGGACAAATCCTGAATAAATAACCAACCAATCTATTTTTATATTTTTTTTATTTTTTGTATTATTATTTTATATATTTATTTATTTTTTATAATTGCCTATTTTGATAGCAACCTGCAGGCAGTAAATATAATTCTGTAGACAAGTCGCTCATGATTCGTATTTTATAATAAAACTGTACATGATTATGGGACACTTTAAGCTTTAAGTGAAACATACTGTAATTTAAACCTTTGATTAATATAACCCCTTTGGTTTAATCTTCTTATAATATGTAATAGTTCAATTTTTGGAATAATAAAAGAGCAAGAGGCATGAAAATTTGATTTTAATAGCTTTTTAATAGGTCTCTTTTGTGTTTAATTAATCAGGATGCCATTGGGTCCAATTTGCCACATTTTACTTTTTCGTGTTTTGTTTGTTGTTCCTGTTTCATACGTGTGTGCTGTCCTGACAGTAAGGTATTCAGAGAATTATCTTCTTGACCTTGCATCCAAAAGGAAATAGTGTGAGGTTTAGAAGAAAGGTCTAACATCACTTTTCTGTCTGCAGAGGACATGCATCTGAAACTCACAGAACAAACAACACAGAAGATCATGAGAAGAAACCACTTAGAGGGATTGTAGATGTAACAAAAATATAAGAACATTATTAATCCTATCAATTTAAGCACATTGAAATATGCAGAGATTGAGGATCAGTGAGATATCATAATTATATCCATGTTATATTTGTCCTGTTTAAATTTATGGGTTGAATACAATTATACATCTGTTTTAAATTGCGGAATAATCCATAATGTAGAATGTATTTCTTGTAGAAAATGTGTATAATATAAATCATTTTTAAAAATTATTATTATTATTATTATTATTATTATTATTATTATTATTATTATTATTATTATTGTATTCTAGTAGAATGCTAGACACCCCTTTTTCATGCGCAAAATCAAATAAAAATTGCAGATGGAAAACAAATGTCAATACAGTTTCACACAATTCAGATAATAAATGCAGATGTAGTGGTTCGTTTCTGCACAATATGCTGTTGTAGATAAGAGAATGAATGCGTGTTGGCGCACTGTTGTCTCACTTCACTGCAGAAAACCTCTATCAAGCTAGCACTAATAAACGTGCACATTACCATAGCAACCTCTGCAGTCTCTTGAAAGAGCAGGGTTCTCCTGTGTTGACCCCAGGGAGACATCTATTTTATTCGGTATCCAATGAAACAGACAAAGGGATCGTTATACAAATAAACAGTGTGGGGCGGTGGCACAGCAGGTTTAGGGCATACAGTATGCGGCTTCTGTCCCTTAGTTTTGCAGATTTGTTCAACTGATAAGGATGCTGTTGTACGACAAATTAAATATATAGTTTTTTTTTTTTATTTCTTTAATATTTATTTGTTAGTAATCCCTTTTTAAAGACCTCTTAGCTTTGAGACTCCTAACAACCTTTAATGACCACAACGTTGATATTTCCAAAGTGTTCCCAACACCAGAAATCAATCAGTGCGATCAAGGTTATCCTGCGGAATACAGCAAATTCAAAATATAAAAACTTTAGTAGCCTTGATATTGACATTCAGAGTACATTTGAGATGTCGCTTGTTGTTTTGTTACAATGCTGCTGTACTGTAACACTGACAGAAGATTTGTTTGAAAGTCAAAGTGACTTGTTTGCAAATAAGGTTTTACTCATTGATGAAAAGATGAATTGATAAATCACACAAGTTAGCTTTAATGTATTATATATTAATGAATATTTGAGTGTAATACCACAGTTTGATATCATATGAAACATATAAGATACGTGATTTAATCGATTTCATACATGCTATGATTAATTGATTTCAAAGAAGCAATTATTATAGGAAATTGCTAGGAAATTTCTTTTTTTAAAATGTTAATGTCGTTCGTTTGACCACACAAATAATTTATTTTTTCTTCCTGTTCTATTTATGTGCATGTCCATTACATCATCCATACAAGAACTTTCATGATTAGATAAAATGGTTGAGGCCAGGGTTTCAAGTTTCTGCATAAGAATGAATTATAGCCTTGGTATGGCACAGTATTGAAGCCAGTTTGCCATGAATTGATTGCCAGTGGAGGTAAGGCAGTGTGCCCTGCTCCGTTCCTTGCCAACAATATGCGAAAGATTAGTAAACATGTAACAACTGTTAGTTGTGACAAGGATAATACGTTTTAAATATTTACTTCAGATTCCTCCAATTCTCCGAACCATGCAATGAATAATCAAATGCACATATGGCTGAGAGATGAATACAGTGGTACTGTGTCTCGGAGAAAAACTGCCTGTAAGTAACGTGATAACATTAAACTCTTTGGCAGAATTTAGTGGCACGTCACTGAATAATTATGCATGTTTAAATTGCAAACTAAATACTTACTTAGTTGCAATAGGATTTAAATGACTAGACTCAAAGGTACATAGTGGATTAGTGTTTCAGTCTGTGCCATGCTGAACTGGCTGGTATCTCATTGCAAATACAACAAGCATTAAGTAGTAAGGGGCAGCTACTGACCTATTGTAGATACAGTAGGTCAGTAGCTGTCCCTGTAGATACAGTACCTTCCTGTAGTATTCCAGTGTTCTGGTTGTAAAGTCCTCTGGGATCAGTCTCCCAGATATCCCAATGTTGTTCACGATTGATGCAAGTAGAGGTGCAACACCATTATAATCGATTGAAGATCAAATACCATTTTAATACAATTTATTCCTAATAAAGTTCCAGATGAAGGCTGGTTGGTTAAAACATATTAGCAATGTTATGCTTTGTGCATGAAATATTTTATATATATATATATATATTTTTTTTTTATTTTTTTTTTGATGGAAGTGTGGACTGGCAAAGTGTTATCTGCAACCTGTTTCAGTGTTGTGTTTAGAATTACTTTTAAATGTCCATCTGAAACCTTGCCAAGCGTTTTTTTTTTTTTTCTATTAGTTTCGTCATTAAGAAACTATTTAGCTATTCAAATCTAGTTTTTGAAGCTTTTAAAGCTGTTTTATGTATATAAATGTATACTTTTTTTCTTGTCAGCAACTAATAGACATGATTATACAAGTTTTTGTTTTTGAATTGAGGTGTAGGTTGCATTATTCAATTGATCTTTGTGCTTCTTTTGAAGATTTATTATGGTTACGTTACCTTCATTAGGAAGAGAGATTGCAGTTTCATGTAGCAAGTTAACCATCGCAAGGTTGTTAATATTGTGTGTCGTCACAAGCCTAAGCTGCATTTCTGTTTCAGCTCATCCATCTCAAACCGGTGTTTTAGGTGTTGACCATATTATACTAAATTGATTCTATAATGGTGGTTAACAATCTGCATTTGTTCATTGCTATTACCAAAAACAATATGGACTATCTGTATTGATGCCATTATTCATTATCTCAAATCTATATTCCTCTAATAGGGACTGTGGTGGTGTACAAGGAACCTGTCAAGATACAGCTAACATAATGTATGCGTGGGCGAGGGACGCTCCACCGACAAAATTACCCCGAGGTACCAAAGTCATTTCATTTAAATCATTGTTCATATCTTTATGCTCATGTGATTGCTGCCTTTATTTTCTAATTATTAGCATGCATATTAATCAAAAGTAGCGGACCACGAGACATTCCATTTGCTTCAGATAACATGAGATTCTGAGTAGTTGTAGGTTGCTATGTTTTGTAAATTCGAGACCTCTAAACAACCTTTTTTATTATTAATAAATCCCCAAATGTTTAAAATAAGAAAGCAAAGCATTGTTGAGTTTATTGAAATGCTTGTTTTTTTTTTTCTCATTCTAAGGAGTTGGATTTAAAGTTGGTAGTGATGCTGGAATTACACATTTTGTGCTTCAGATTCACTATGGAGATATTGCAGCATTTCGGGGTAAGATCTCTTATAATGCCTGTTTCTGCATAAACAGAAATGTGTTTTTCTTTTTTACTTAACAGTTGTTTTAATTCATACAGAATTCCTGAATAACATTCATGTTTTTGTTTTTTGGCTATATTTGTGCTGGCGATTTCATATCTAAATAATTTCATAGGCTGTGTTTGAAATGAAAGCATGAAGATCAAGGGAACTGGGTGAATAAAGATGTGAGTCTGCAGTTGATTCTGTATTCAACAAGTGTACACTTCAGTCTGGAACTCTGCAGGAGTGGACACTTGTTTTCTCGGCTCAATCAGCTCTTACTGTTGACTTAACAGTAATAGCCTTGTCTTGCTAGTCTAAGATGTTTTAATCTCAAGTGTTGGCTACCACTTGCAGAATTTTGTGTCTGGTAATGTCACTGAATGATAGAAAATAGAAAACTACTCATTCTAAATTCTCTTGTTGAAGTTAACAAGAAGGCAGGTAAAGCGGTCGGGAATTTGCTGTTGAGGTGAATGTGTGGAAAGAAAGGCAATAATACGAATACCTGTGTAAATGGGATAGGCAAACAAAACCATACAACTGTCACATTCTGAACACTGGATAATCCACACTAATGTCATGTCACCATTATCCAGCCTATGGTAAATTCAGAGCAACCTCAATTATCCAAAACACCTTATTTTAAAACAAAATGTGTGTCGTCTGAGGAGTTAGATAATTGAGTGTCTCTGCTTGTTAAAAAGCATTTAAAAAAGTAACCTTATTAGGGGCACCGTGTTATACAGTATGTGAACCTCGTGGAGATCGATTTGTGCTGATACATCTTTGTGAGTTTGTGAACAGGGCTGACATGATCATGTAATAAAACTGGTTTTATTCTTGGCAGCACAGCCACAGAAATCAAGAAAAGTATCACGCTGTGATTTGATAAGTCAGTAAATATATTGGAAAGTTAGTCAGGCATGTACCAGTGCACGTAGGCTCAATAATTGCAATGTAAACATAACAGTTACTGCATCAGACCCCCAGACAAATTACTGATAGACAAGAAAAGTAGGCATACTGGGTAATGTAGCTACGTCTGCCCTTGAGAGAGTGACTTGAATGTCTAGATCAAATACTAGGACACTACAATTTGGATCAAGAACTACCAGACAAACCAGATATTCCTGTTTTATTACACATTTCAGTTATACTTATGTAGGTGTCTTGTCGTAACATTATCTTGGAGTAAATGCAAAAACTGTTTTAGCCTTTTTCTTGCATCATTAATGTGTGTCTGATCTTCACAGTTGAGATGTTTAATATGCATTACATTCCTCAGGATATTTCAGTTGGCATTTTAAGGAGTTCTCTAGTTTATTATTATTATTCTTATTATGGTGATTGTTTATTTTAGCAGACGCCTTTATCCAAGGCGACGTACAGAGATTTAGCAAAGATGCATTATAGTCTTTGGTTTTGGTTGTCCAGATATATATTTTTTCCAATCATTTATGAAGAAATCCAAAAAAGGTACTAACTCAAAAATTAGAAATTATTTCCTTTATTTTAAATTAAAACATTTTTTTTTTAAATGTGCAGTTCTCAGTCACGAACATGTTTTTAATTTAAAATAAAGGAAATAATTTCAAATTTTTGAGTGCAGACCTTTTTTGTTTCTTTTTTCTTTATAGTTTATGTCTACGCACCACAACGAACAATTTTGTTTACAAAGCGCAGGTTATTTTGCTTTTTTTCCAATCATTTATGAAATAATACTTTTCATTTTTTGTTGTGTAATATTGAAAGGTCAAAATGTTATTGTCTGTCATGGTTTTATTAATTGATAAGTTGGATGCAGTGTGTTAGCAATCTGACATTGTTGATTTGGCAAATCATATGGAAAGAGTGACCATTTAGTCCACTCCATGCTGTTTAGCAAACACTGAAACCTCCATACACAGCAAGCACAGCCTTTTCTCACCACATGTTAATGTTGTAATGATGAGTAAAGACATAACACAAAAGAAAACAGATCCTGAAGAGCAAAAAGACCACATCTGTTTGTTTGTATCACAGCACAAGAAAAGCACATAATTAGGTGACCTGGACAAAAGAATCCAACATCATGCACAAGTGAGATGCCTCCTGCTGAGTGTCGTGCTTGAGATGAATAACCTCATTGATTTTCAAACACTGATTAATCACAATCACAAATCCCTATCATATTACCCAGGAGGTGCTCCGTGCTAACAAGAGAACGAAAAGGGCTTTATGCCTGTGCTTGAACTTTTTAACAAGATTAACTTTTTATTAATATATACTGTATTTGACATCGGTCCCAGAAGAGTTGCATTACAGCTACTGTAGTGATTTTAGCAAGAAGATCTTCCCTCTAATATAATTAACAAAGCTCAGTCCGTACTGGCATCCTGATGATGAACAGGGCTGCTAGGTAATAGGTTTTTAGATGAGAACAGAATTAGTATGCATCTTGCGTGCTTTGGTGTTTTGTTTTGTGTTTATTTTATTTTTTTAATTGACAGCACTGGGGGCTGAAACCCTCTGTTTATACATATAGCAGGTACACCACTGGCAGCTGCAGCACACTTTTCCCTTACTGTCCCTCCCAATAAGCTACGGTCCTGCCCTTGGGAGGTGGTGGAGGGGAGTACCCTCTCGGGAGCAAGAGCATCGTTCCGCCTGCTCTGCTGACTAATCGTTGGTCTTTTCAAAAGTCTGCCTCGGTGTCTATTCGGTTATGGAAATTGTGTTTGAGGTTTTTTTAGTTGTGGACATCTGGGTGAGACCACCAGAAGTAATTTCACATATGTTTGCCCATTCCCCTCGCCCCCTCTCAAAATGAATAATACAAAGATTAGTTATTTTTTAAATGATATTCTCACAATGAATACCTGTCTGGAGTCAAGCTAGGGAGCTTCAGGTGAAAAGCTTCATGTGATACTGTCAATCCAATGAGTCACAAAATCCCAGGACAATCTGAATAAAGCTTTCCAAGCTGAATAAAAAAGAAATAGTGTAAGTCTTAAGTAAGAACATTGGTAACATTGTGTTAATCTGGTTCCCTTTCTTTATAAATCATACAGTACCTCAGAGGCTGTGTGGTCCTGTGGTTAAAGAAAAGGGCTTGTAACCAGGAGGTCCCCACGGTTCAAATCCTGGCTCACTCACTGACTCACTGTGTGACCTTGAGCGAGTCACTTAACCTCCTTGTGCTCCGTCTTGCGGGTGAGACGTTGTTGTAAGTGACTCTGCAGCTGATGCATAGTTCACACACTCAAGTCTCTGTAAGCCACCTCGGATAAAGGCGTCTGCTAAATAAATTAATAATTTTATAATGTTATTTTTTATTATAATTTAAAAAAATAACTTATTTTAATTGTTGAGATTTACTATTTTCATTCAATATGTATGATTATTAGACTATTTGCACATTATTTCATACTTTAGTCTTTTATACACTATACCTGGGAAGAAAGTTTGTTAACATTCTCCAAAGTTGGAAATATATATTTTTTTTATATATTTAACACATGTCTGCGATTAACCACAGATTGAGAACGCGGTTTGGTAAATATTTTTTTTTAATGTATTGTATTGTATTGTATTGTATTGTATTGTATTTTGAGTAATATGTACAGTCAAACATTTTATATTCCTGTTTTTTTTTGGAAATTGAGAGTGTGAATTGGTGAGCTCATGTTGCTGATATTGATTGATAGTAATGATAGTAAATCACTTTTTTTTAATTGTATCCTTAATATTTTTATTTCTACCTTATTAAACCTTGATCTTCTGATAATGAGAGCATGTCCACATGGAAAATGTATATCCATTTATTTAGGAACTACAATGTGACTGACGTTAATATAGAACATTAAACAGTATATTGTCTGTCCTTACCATAATAATATTGATTTTAATTTTCAGATAACCACAAGGACTGTTCAGGAGTTTCTCTTAGAATGACATCTAAACCGTAAGTGTTTCCTTAAGAATCCTCATCATTGTACACCACAATTTACAGTAAAGGACAAAAGGAGATATTTATGAAATGCCTGTTTTCTTCTCCAATAAATGTAATGATATTTAAAAAGTATACAATCATTTTTATAGTAAAATTATTACGTTCATTGCTATTGGATACAAAGTAAATACTGCACTTCACTGTAGTGTTTATAGGCTGATGCCATGTGATGTTGTAAGGAGCGAGACTGACTGTGACTGCAGAATGCTTCATACTGAGGGCTAGTTTGGAAAGTGTGGATATCATACTGCTTTAGTATGTGTCATTTGATAACCCGAGAAAATATATTGAGACAACTGTCTCATTGCCATAGGAGCGCTAGAGGCATTATTGATAAGGTATAACTCCTAAGTGTCCTGAGTAGTACTCCTATGTAATATGGGTAAAATCAAGTAAAATGCAGAGATGTCAACAAAAGCAAGTTGAACATTACATCTGATTTTTAAACAATGGCCTTTATGAAAACAGAGTGTTTTTAGTTTTAAAAAATCAATGTTCTTGCTTAATTTTTTTTATTTGTACCTTTGAACAAGATTAAGTCCTCATTGACTGTACTCTACACTAGTAGTGTATAATAATACATTGTTTTATACATTTAACAGAGCGGGTAATAGATTGTAACAGCTGTTCTTTTGTAAAAATTAATATGTCAATTTCTTGCTACAGACAGCCTTTGATTGCTGGCATGTATCTCCTCATGTCTGTGGATACAGTTATACCACCAGGGAAAAACGGTGAGTGAAAGTCCTGGAACTGATTTATCATTTTCATTGTAACTGCTCAGCATTTACATCCTTTTGATGTTCCATCTGACATTGAACATTGTGAGTAGTAAAATATAATGCTGCTTTGGATTTTTGGGTTTGTGGTGTTGTTGCTACTCTTAATTTTCCAGGACCGTACTTAGTTTAAAGAACAGTGTATTTAATCAAATTATACATTTGGTGTTTCAGGGATTTTGCACAATTATTTGTTTTATACTGTAAATGAAAGAACTATGATTTCTGGCTTCTTGCTGTTTTTCAAAGACGGCCTGGTAATAAGGTCTATCGGTAAAATACCATGTCACTCTGCATAGATGATCAAGAAAGTGCTTGGTTATATGTTGATAACAAAGCAAGACCCCAACTGTGTTCAGCACCATGTCCTGTAGAGCTTCCTTTTCTTAATTCATTTTCAGAAGTATACTGCTGCAGTGTATCCTAATAGATTTGTTTTGGGTTGCCAGTGATCTTATTCCCTACAAAGATTGCTATCATGACTCTTTAAAGTAACGCTAAAATGATTCAACTTAATTAATGCATGTAAATAGATTCTGCCTTCAGTGAACATGTTTGTTCAAGTATTTCCAGGATGAAATTAAATTTCAAAAGCTGTGATCGTCTAACCCCGTCCAGAACAAATAGAGATTTACAGGCAGCTCAATAACAGTGTTAAAAAGCATTGTGTGTTTTATACGATACTAACATTCACACCCTTTTGTTCTGAAAGCTGTAACTATTCAATTCTCAACCTAGTTAATCCTCATTGTCATTGCCTGTTCCATAACTTGCAGTGTAAAAAAGCTGAGTACACATTCAATTATATATTATTGCATATAAAATAATCATCATTTAAATGTTTATTATGGTAGACACTTATATTATGGTAGATATGTCTGGTCTTGGAAGTAATGACAGACCAAAAACTGCCCGGCCCATCTTGTGGTAGAAAACAAGCCAAAAAATAGCAGCATGTTATGAATTCTTATTGGTTTTCTTTGTTGTGCATCAGCTGAGGAGAAGAAAAGGTTAGATGTTTGCTGTGGTGATGTTAGAATTGTGTGATGGGTTTTTCAAAAACAAGAAAATGTGAAATTCATGGTTTTATAGAATGGTGTTTTGTGGACATCTCTGTAGCTGAAATGTGTTTGCCGACAATCTGGGGAAAAATCAATTTAGATGAGAAAAAGCATGCTGTGTGGTTTGCAACTGCTGTGGCTGTCCTTTTAGTAATATAACCATAGGATGTCAAAGTTGATAGACATTAATTATTTATGTTCCAGTCCCACTGTACAACAGAAGTATATGTAGAAAGAAGACATTTCTGATAGATAAAAAGACCAGCCTTTTAAATGAAGATATGTTTATTGATCATTTTTGTTAACCTGGATGGTTGTCCCATTGTTCTCCTGTGTATGAACGTATTCTTGCCTGAATATGTTTTCTCTCTTTTTGTCTGTTTGCCATTACTGAAAAAGGATCAACCCTATAAAGATGTAATATACTGTTAACCAAGTTTATAAATTTCAAGAATAGAGGAAGCAATCTCATTGGCTAACAAGTGTTCCAACCTGTGCAAAGATACCACCATACCAGCATGGCTCAGAACTTTCAGAACCACTCTGCTTCATTCATTTGACAATCAATTCACTGGTAGGGGTGGGGTAGGCAGTGGGGTGCCAGTTTATCAGCATATTAACACACTACAGGGTATTCAAGTATGGTCCAAAACTTGTTCGGCTGTTGGACATATTTGAACACACCGTTGCTTTCTAACCCAGACATATTAAACACAATTTGGGAGTGAAAAACTCCTTTAGGGCTGCTGCTTCTTCTTCTTCAATGTTTATGTAACCTATATGAACATAGACAATCAGAAACAGTAACATTTATATTTGTTTAGATATGCTTCATAATTCCAGAAGATCCAGTTTGTAAGTTGCAAGGCATTGATCATTGGGTTTGCATATCTTAAAAATGGTTTAGTTATTTAATGATATCTGTTGATGTTGTGCTTTTGGTTATCAGTAATTTCCATTTATTTTGTTTGCAGTTGTTAATGCTGACATTGCCTGCATGTACAGGAAGTATCCAATTTACCCTTTTGCATTCCGAACGCACACACATCGTTTAGGTAAGGATGTCTTGTCGAATTGAGAATATTCAAGGGTTTGTACTGTCAATATTCAATGACATTAAGGGAAATTGCTTTATTTTATCTAATGGAAATTAGAACAGCTCAGTAAAGTTACTGTACCTGCTTATTTGACAGGAAAAAGTACCGGTAATTGGATGTTCAAACTGTTTGCCTGATTTCCTTTTAAATGATCAGTTAGGGAAAACTTAATGAGACCAAAATCTGTGTTTTATTTGTGTATTATAGTAAAAAGTCAATTACATTACAAAATAGTTTTAATATTCATACATCAATGAATAAATAATGTTTGATTCAAGAAGGAAAACAAACTGGAAAGCATTTGTAGTACACAGTCACCCAGGGATCATACTTCGGTCCAAAATTGAATGTGATCATGGGACACAGCAGCTGTAAGTTAGGATGTGATTTAAATGCTGTTCATTCATCTTGTTTGCACTGGTATGTATTTCAGTTACAACATGACGTGATGTTATGTAAACCAAATTATTTTATTACCTTTTCAGGTAAAGTGGTAAGTGGATACAGAGTACGAGATGGGAAGTGGACTTTAATTGGCAGACAGAGTCCTCAATTACCCCAGGTATATGCTTTCATTTCCATTTAATGAGGACATTTTAATATTGGCTTTGATAAAAAAAAGAAAAGACTGGGAAAGAGGCAGATGTGCGTTTGTTTGTTTCACTTGAGTGAAACTGATGGAGGTTGACTTTTCTGCATTAGAGAGGCTGACTACTTTACCAAATGGGACAGCAAGAGGCCTGCTTTGAAACAGAGCTTGATCTTAAATTATTTATCGTTGGAACAGCGGTTAGAGGTTAAAATCGCTGCCTGGCATCATTACAAACCAGATATCTTGTATGATGCAGCAGATATATCAATCTGTATAAGTTATAAGATGTAATCAGTCAGTACGTTTACATGACAAATGTTTTCGGAAAACTGAATCAGAAAACTGATTTTCTTAAAACGTCACTTTTCTGTGTTTACGTGATTTAACGATAGAAAATCTAATTAGAATTCAACTGTATACATGGATTGAAGTTTTCGGAAAACGCAGGAAGTTTTCGGAAAACGCAGGATATTTTCGCATGCAAAGTACTGTAGTATCCTAAGTACGATTTGAACAGACATTTTCTCTGCGATAGAATGGAGACCAATCCAATAACAAGTGCTTTGTCGAAGTGCCAGGTCTTAAATTCAAAGATTACTATCCTATACCTCTTTTTAGATTCCCCACAATGTGCAACCAGCCTTTCCAACAGCTCATCCTGTTCTATATTACCAGTTTCTTTTGCAGACATTATTTTAAATTATCACGTAATTTTAAAGGTGGAAAACATGTGCTGCTTCAGTATAGGCTATTAAAAAAATACATACGGACAAATATTACTTATCCCTAACTTATTATTATTATTAATTTCTTAGCACTTACAGTTTATACACTTAGTCGTAAACAAAAATACATTTCAAGAATCACAGTACAAGTATTAATACAATTAAGAGCAAGATAAAATACAATGACTTCGGTTCTAGCAAGTACAAGTATATGACAAAATAAGATTCAATAACGGAGCAAATGGATCCATGCAGACTGACTACATATTATTATTACTTTCTCTGTTTTCTAAAACCACGTGCAGGAATGAAGGTCAAAGTTTGCACATGTGCAGTACGCTATCAGAATAAGTGTTCAGAGAAGTGTGTTTACATGATATACATTTGGTTTGTTTTCGGAATTGAATCGGAAATTTCTAGGTGCTGTTTTCCGAAAACTGACCTAAGGTATATTCCGATACATTTTCCGAAAACTGTGTTTACATGACTTTTGATATCGGAATTAGTTTTCGGAAAACTTAGTTTTCGAAAAATATCGGAATTCTTATGGTCATGTAAACGCACTGAGTGACAGATCACATTCTAGATATTATAATCTCAAATGTTGAAATATATTGTTGTGGTGCAGGATAACAGCAGTGCCCCCCTCCCCCCTTTCTCATGTCATAGCATTATGAAAACCGACACATTTAAGCTCCAAGAGGCGTTGCTTAAAGATTTAACATTGAAATTAATTATACATGGTGTTTAAAATTGCAGAGAGAATAACCTCTTGGAGTAACTCTCCACTAAAACAATAAGTAAGGATGAACTGGATTGAGGAACTGGAACGTGTCATCAAACTAAACAGAATTCATGAAGATTAGGGTTGGCATGAGTGGTTCTGTAGGCCATAAAATAGCTATTTCATACCCTGAGGTGGACACCCAGAAGTAGAGCTAATAATGTAGAGAGACATTGCAAACTAAGATTACATGCATTCATAACCTTACTGAATTCTTGTATAGCTTTAACTGGATTGTGCTAAACTGCACTTATTGTCCCCTGCGGGGGATGCTGATACTCTGCAGTAACATGTTAACAAATAATGAGAGAACCACTTAACCCAATTGTGATGAAACATGGGAATGACATCCTTGGCACAAGTTATTGAGAGTAGGTCTATTATATTCTGGAGAATTATGGAAGCTCGGTCAGTATATCTACACCTGGTAAGGACATTCTATGGAACAAGTTATTTTGAATATCAGAATCTAGGAATATAAAGAGACTGGTGTACAGTAAGTACAACATGCAAATGTAATGATGGACATTTTTACATCTACTATGGAAGTGCGATGCTGTACTGATGCCATAGCTGTCATTTTGTATTTTCAGTATGGGAGAGGATATGTGTTACTGATATACTTGTTTACACTTTCTTTTTTTGTTCAGATTACCAAGCAAATCCTAAATATTAGCTGTGTAATCTGTAGCTTTCCAGACAACACACATGGGCTGTCTGAACTCGGTGACCTTTCGCAGCTGTTTTGTCTTAGCAATTTGATTCAGTACTGTTTTAAGAATGATTGCATCCTAGGTCCCTGTGGAAAAATACAAGCGAGTCGGCGACTTTGCAAAAGAAACAGAGGACACAATAGAGAAAGTGCTGACAAAGAATCGATGTTTGTTTCTTTTTTTTTTGTTATTTCTTTGCCATTTTATAACACCTGTAGAGGCTTCCTGTAGAGCAGGGGTGCACAGCCTTATTTTAGTGAGGGCCAGATCACGAAAAAGACAACTGGCCAAGTTCACAATGAACTTAAGTTTTTAGTACTTGCATTCACTCTGGGGTGCAGTCCAATTAATGTTGCAGTTCTTCTCAGTTACCAGCTGAGGGATATTGGGCTCCAGTGAAGTGGTCGCTACTCTAAGCACTGCATGCAGGTTATCATCTGTCAGACTTGTTCTGAGGTGTGACTTGTTTAGCCTCATAAGGGAAAATACCTGTTCACAGATATAAGTGCTTCCAAACAAAGACAGCAATTTCAAAGCTTCTCTGCTAAGATTAGGAAACGATTGTGGTCCAGTGATGGGTAGAATTCTAGGAGAGGCAGGTCCCTGTGTTTGCTCTTCAGTGCAGTGGAACACTGCAGTTCAATAACTTCAAGCTGGAGGTCGTCAGGTACACTTTCTGCATCAACAGAGAAGGGATCCGTGAAGAGTTTAAAAGAGGCTCGCTCTTGAATTGCTCAAATCTGCTGGCAAACAGCCCATGTAGTTCTTTCAGGACACTTGCATGGCGTTTCCAGTTATATGTCTCTTCACGCGGAAAGGCTTGTTGACATGTTTCAAAGTGTGTCAGCTGCCCTTTCTCGATCTGGTTTGTGAACAGCTTTAATTTCATTTCAAATGCACACACTGCCTCAAACAAATCACAAATGAGATGCTGACTTCCTTGTGACTTTAGGTTTAAATAATTTAAATGTCCTGTGATATCAGTCAAAAAAGCCAGATCAGCAATCCAGTTGCTTTCTTCCACAACAGACGTGTCTCTTCCCTTCTCTTGCAGAAAATGTTTTATTTCTTTTTGCAGTGAAAAGGACGTTCCCTCGGCTAAGCCATCTCACTTCATTGTGATAAATCAGGTCACTGTAAGTGGCGCTGATAGTCTCCAAAAAAGACTGAAATTCACGATGATTCAAAGATCGCGAACGAAGTAAACGGTGGATGCAACAAAGTCCATAATTTCTTTAAACTTCAGGTATTTTGCACACAAGGCCTCCTGGTGTATTATACAATTATCGTAGCGCAGCTCGATCCCCGATGTGCTTTTTTAAACACTCTATAAAACCGTTAGTCTTGCCAACCATAGCCGGAGCACCGTCGGTTGTCACCCCCACCAATTTATCCCACTGCAAATTAAAATCTTTCAACAGCTTTCTTAAAAGCATTAAAGATGTCGGATTCAGTGGTTCTTACATGCAGAGAAACGAGAGATGCCAGCTCCTGGTTTACTTCAAATGTTTCTGTCACTCCATGAACGAAAATTAAAAGTTGGGCTGTACCAGTGGCATCGTTGCTTTCGTCCAGAGCAGCAGAGAAATACACAATATTTTTGCATTTGCTTTTTAGCTGATCATAGCTATTTCCAGACATGTCTGCTATGCGTCTCTGCATAGTCATTCTGGAAAGACAAACTTTTTTAAAGGAATCTTTATTTTCTTTGCAAACAGCATCACATATTTGCATCAGTCTTTTACGAATTCCCCATTGGTAAAGGACGTGATGATTTTGCAATTCGCTGCGCGACTTTGAAACTTGCTATTGTAGCAGCTTCAGGTTCCTTCTTTTTCTGTTCAAAAACACCTTGCTGTCCCAGTAGTTGTGTTTTGAGAGGCTCCAGTTTTTTGTTTGTGCTTCTCCCAGCAATTCTTTGTATTTTGGGATGTTTTGTCTCATAATGGTGCCGTATATTGTATTCTTTGGCAACTGTGACGCATTCAAGGCAAATGAGGCACATATGGACAACGGGTTTGGATTCAGCAAAAATATTTTTCTGTCCACTCTGGGTTAAATTTTCTGTGTTCAAGATCAATTTTTCTTTTTTTACTTGTACATGGCTTTCACAGAGACATGTTTTCAGACGCTACGGAGGCAGCCTACCATAGTTTTGTGAAAGTATAAAAATATTTTACCTCAAATAATCGCAGAGCAACAACCATAAACGTGAATCGCTGTCTTCCGTTTAGCATCTAGCTGGCGCCTGTCTCCGAACCTTACGTCATGCTTTCCAAGGTCTGCTGTACTGTATTACTATTGGCTACCATGACAGAATCCCACCCAAACGGGCTGGGCTTGTGTATATTCCACACACTTCTAAACTTTAATCACCTCTGTCTGTCAAGTTATACTGTAATTATATTGGCTAACATGATACAAGGCATTTTGAGGCGTCTACCACTCACACTCACTGTTAGTAGACTGGGTGTGAGTCATGTGTGGGTTCTCTCATGTGTGGGTTTCCAGTGAGCGGTGGCTGACATAGAACTTCTGATTATTTTTTTTTTGACAGGGTGTATTTTCTTAAAGGTGCGGGCCGTGTTTCATTTATAATATAAAAGTCCTTACAGGCCATATTAAAGCAGTCAGCGGGCCGTATGTTGTGCACCCCTGCTGTAGAGGCATGATTTGCATAGACTTAGGTATTGAGTAGTGGGTGCCAAAATCTTGATTCCACACATTGAGCTATTGAGAGGTGATTAGACAGATCTATGTGAGCATGTGTGGTGGTTGTTGTTTTTTTTTTATGGTACATTATTAGGATATCTAGTTGACATGCTCCTGTGCTTGTCTTCTCTACCTGTTGCATTTTTTACTTCGTGTGAACCCTACTTGTAAACACTTTTTGTTTGTTGATTTACCTTATGCTCATGCCTTAACTGGTTTAATTTCTGGTTTTCCACAGGCATTCTACCCAGTAAGCAGTGCTGTTGATATCAGATATGGAGACACAATAGCTGCTAGATGTGTCTTTACAGGGGAGGGAAAGACAAGTACTACATACATTGGGTGAGTTTTTTAAATTGATTCACCTATTTTTTTATTTGGCCTTCATTGGATTTTTTCCTGTTGAGTTTGTTTTTTTAATCCTCAAAAATGTAAGTGCACAAAAAAGTTGGTGGACAACACTGGACATGTACCCCACTAACAGAAAGGAAGTCCTATTTTTCAGTTTGAAGAAGCCATTATTATAATTGAAAAAAAAAAAATATATATATATATATATATATAACATCATATTTAAGATGTGTTTTGCGTTTTCAGTACCTTGGTAAGCATTTAGTTTTTCTGTATGGTTTGCCATTTATGCAGTTCTCTGGGTACTGGTAAATATTATAATTCGTCAGACAAGTCAAGAATACTTTGCATGTACAAGAATGCCAAATACATTCAGCAATTTAGCTTGCTGTTCTAATGAAACAGAATAGAACGGCTACATATTCCTGAAAGTAACAAGTAGTTTTTTTTTGCTTTTGTATCTATTTTTTGTATACATTTTCTTTCTTGTCCTTTCTATATGTGAAGTGAAGCTGTAGATATGACACAGACAGCACTGCATTGTAAGCCTTTTAACTGTACTTTTAACTAAGTATTTATGTCATTACTGTCACTTTGGCGTCGTCTCGTGAATCAGAGAAAAAAAAAACAAACATTGTAATTCCAGCCCTCCGTCACCTTCCAGTGGTGTTCCAGGCTGTGACAGGTACACTGACAATGTGAGCCCAGAGACTTGTAAAAGCATCACCAAGCAAAGGAAATGGCTGCTTCCTGTAGTCTCTTGGGAACCTGATTTTTTAATGCATGGAAAAACCCATTTCTTTTTTTGGAACTTTTTCTTTTTGTGTCTGCGTGTCTCTTCCATGTCATTACGGTTGCCATGGTGAATAAATGAATGTTTCATGACACCGGTGAGGAAAGTAGACATTGATGTATTCTTCCAAGTGGTAAATAGAACGCCCCCGTGCCTCTATTTGCTGTCTGTGATAACTAATTAAAATTGTATAGAATGGTACATATTGAATGAGAATGGAGGGGGGGAAAAAACAGTTGAAGAAAGAACTACTATTTGCATTACTAACTAACAATTGGTTATACTGTTAATGTTAATTAATATTAAAATAATGTTAATGATTTACGTACTTTGCTGTTTTTTGTGTCTCTTTTAATGTCGACAGGAGCACTTCAGCAGATGAAATGTGCAATTTCTATATCATGTATTACATGGATGCAAAACAAGCTATTCCATACATGAGCTGCATGCAAGGTGGTAACAATGACATGTTCAGAAATATTCCTGAAGAGGCTAACATTCCAATTCCGGTCAGCCCTGAGGAGATGATGATGATGATGCATGGACATGGACCTCACACAGGTAAAATATATTCTTTACCAGGGATAGCAAGCAAAACAGTACGTTTTACTGTTTTACAAAGTAATGTGTACAATGATCTTTCTGGGGATATAAGATGTCTAGACAACTCAAATGTTCTACAGACATTTATTTATGATTCTTTGAGGTACAGATGTGCAGGCGTGAAGTACGGTATGTGTTTGTGGAATTGGAGGGTGTGCCAAAGTTTGTTTATTTAATTTTTTAAGTGAAATTGGTTAATATGTTAAGATAATACGATATTAACACATTTTATGAATATATTACCTGGGCCCTTACATTTACTGGCCTGCATGTTACTTTTACCCACATTTTGAAAAAATCTACTTTATTGTTTCCACAAAATTTTAATTGGGAGTGAACTAGTAGTGGAAGGGTAACTATGTCATTTTATAATGTACTGTACAAATACATTTTAGATCCTAAAGTTGTAAAGGAAGATTCTGTTCTACAGCAGCCCAAAAGGGAAGAGGAGGAGGTCCTAGACCAGGGTGAGTTTACCATAAGTGAAACTGCAATATAGATTTCATCCTTATCAGAAAAAAAAATGATGCATGTCAAACTGAAACCTGTTAGAGAAACTGGAAGAAAACCCTAATCCTTTTCTATAGTAACCATTACTTTGTATAGCTATGCCAGTGCCATAGATGTTAATTTAAATCTGGGTTCTGTCAGTTTAATGGCATTTATTCATACAGGGAAACACCAAGTTAGTTGGTTAAGTATATATGCATTTCCTTTCTAGAGAAAAAAAAAAAAAGATGTAACCTTCTAAATAGATTGTTTTGGGGGTTAAACACCTACCCCTGCTTTGTTGTTCCTCTATCTTGTTAGTATGTCTCACTCATATTATCTCACTCCAAGCTGCTCAATACTGTTTTCCTATAAGTAGGTATGCCCTGACATGCCTAGAATCATACTTTGACTCCTATGGAAAGTACTTTCAAATCCTGTGATTATAAGATTAGTTATCTTGCTCTGTTTATGTTCTACACACACAAATAAATAAATAATCCATAACTCTTGTAATTCCTTTTGTAATTCCTATGACACCAGAAAATATATATGTTGAAAAATAATACAAATAGATATGCACAGATTATTTGAGCGGTCAAAAAAAATAGTGATGCTGCACAATTTGGTAACTGTTTGTCCTGACCAGCTTTACGAGCCATATGCTTTGAGACCACGGATGTAACTGATGCACAAGGATAGGCAGTCTGAAACCTCTGTTACCATGGACACGGTACACCAGCAATGTTACATCATTTCACATTTTTTTTAGGGGCTCTGCAAAACAAAATCTTTCCTGTGTGTGTGTGTTTGACTGAATACGTGTGGGAGATCTGCATTTCATAAATACCAATTATCATCTGGGTGTGGGTGTTGCGGTTATTCTGTAATCCCATTCCAGTACCAAACACATTAGTAATGTTGTGATAGTTTTCATAGCCACGGGCAAATGTTTCAGATTTATTTTGATAGCAGCCTTGAAAAGAAATGTGGAAGAGAAAATACTTTGTTTATAGTGATCCATTGTGTTTTCTAGTGCAACATAATTTTTCTTCTTCATTGTATATAACCACCCACTACATTTACGTATACATTTTCCAGATGTTAACAACCATCATGTTTTTAGAGGCCTTTTTTGGATTAATCTTTTTTTTTTTCATTATCGGACTCTTTCTTTTTGATGCTAGATACTCACGCTGTGCTCACAGCAGGATTATAACTCCCAGTCACTGCAGAGTCTTTTCGTGAACCAATTCTTGTCCACATGCATACACCGTGAAATGGAAAATATAAGGTTAGCATTGTCCTTGAAATACGTTTGTGAGAGACAAAGCAGACTGATCTCAAAATTGGGATCCCAATATATTATTCTATTCATCCATTCCAAGACCACAGTATTCTGATTATTTGCATTTCACAAAACTTGTAGTTGAGGCACAGTACATGGATACAAGTAAATATTTATTAACTATATCTTCAGTTGTGATGAACGTTGAGATGGAAATTCCTTAGTCCAAGTCACTGAGAGTATCACGTTGTGGAGTTCTGTTCTGTATTTTGCTACTATAATTAAGCTAATATGTACTGCTTTTTCAAATGATGACTTATACAAGAAAGTTATTCCACATACTGTATTGTATTATGTGAGCTTACTAACGACAAGATTGGCTGACCTATTGAAGGATATATCTTGGGAATCGGTTTTTGACACCTCTAATGTGTTATGTACTCTTGGCTGAGGATGTGCTTCTGTAATAATTCATTATGGTGCTATTACATTGTGAAAATTGTTATTACATTGTGCCTGTGAGCAGATGCACAATAGCTTTGCAGTTTTTACGCTGAAATGGACTTGAATTTAAAAGTGGCTTGGTTGGCAAAGCAGTGGGACAGCAATAGTATTAAAATGTGGTGAAAGAGGCGTATTGTTCATAGAGTCAGATGAGGGTCAACTCTTGAGGCAGAGCTAGAATGGGGAAAATATTGCTTGTTAACCTTTTCACTGGCACTTGTGATTAAGCTTGTATGGCTTTTGGAAACTGAAAAGCTAGTCTCTGTTGGTTTGTAACAGATACTGTTAAAAACATGATATTACTGAAAATTTAATACAGAGCACTCCATCAAATAGTGCCTGTTTTTTCTGTGACTTGGCGTTTGCTAGCTTGCTTTTGCGTTCTCTAACCTTTACAGCGTACTACATAATTCATTCAACCACATTATTCATCTACATTTTTTTTTTGATATTTTGATTTTTAACAATCACTTTTTTTATAAATCCCTGCAACATATATTTGTGCATAATTTCTTTGTGTAAGGAAAACACTGTAAAGAAATATTGAATAAGAAATAAACTGTACACTAAGGCTTTCATATTTAAAAACAAAAGTTAAACGTTTAAACTAAATAGATTCTGGGAAACAAAAAACAACAGGATAACAAATTGGGGAAAATATGGGATAACATTTAAGAAAGTCTTGGTTATTACACTTCACACAAAATGGAAGACCTCCAGCGAACACAAGTGTTCAAAATACTGTTTGTGTATGTAGGCAGTTCTAGGTCTGCATATGCTATTTTTAAATGTGTCAATTGGATATGTTTGACAGGTCAATGTATGAATACATATTTTGCATAAGAAGAAGCTCATACACACTAACTTTGTTTCTCATCTTCTGAGTAAAACATTGCTTAAATCTGCTGACTTGGTGTAAGGACTGCCATCTACAGTACTGTAAATCATTTGGGAAGTGAATATAAAACAGTATGGATCCACTTGTCAAAGAGTTCTAAAGTGTTGCTGAGCTTCATTTAATAGAATTTTAAACAAACTTGAACGCAACACCCCTTCCTCTCCCTATTTACGACCTTATTTATTTATAGGCATCCCAGGTTCTTTCATTTGAAACAAGATGTGATATTGTGGTGTTGCAAGAAACATTATTGAAAGTCTACTCAACAAAAACATCAACAGCAAACGGTTAGGGGTTTGTGATTAGAAAATGCTAAATTATATATTTTTTGTAATCTTCTTTTTTTAAACCGTTGGCTACCCGTATTACACATTTAAGAATCCTGCAATGATAAATGTGTACTGCAGTAATCTGAACTGTACCATTCATACTTGGAGACTTTCTATCCCCCACTTAGATAGTGCTGCTGTAGGACATAGTGAAGGTGTGACATATATTATAGTATCTATCATAATTCTAAGGTATCAGGGATTTTTGTCTATCATTATGTCACACTTACATTGTTACATATATCTAGGAAACTGATGTCCTATTTGTGATTAAGCTTGCTAAGATCATTCTTTTTTACCAAGAATTGTGGCTTGCTGTCTGTCCACCTGTTGTCACGTTTTTTAATTTTATTTCGGTACTCTATCGTGCTGACACTTCCTAAGAAAATGACTGGAATGATGTTGAATTAAATCTTCAAATTGTAATGCTGATCAGTGTTACCTTGGTGCAATTGAGGAAAGTAAACTGGAAATGTAATTGAAAGATAACATAGACTAATTTCTTACCAATATTCACGTCCATTAAATACTTATGAAAAGGTGATCTTCACATCTTTCTTTGACAAAAAATTGGCAAAATATATCATACTGTATGAACACCACATACAAATGAGTACATTTCAAACCTTGACACCACTATCTCGGCTTATACTTAGAGCAAGCAGCCTTGGCCAAGTATATAGATGGTAATTATGGTATGCAGAAATCCATGTTGTTTTGGAAACGGCTGACCCAAGCATTACTCATTCTAGCATTCTGTGTATAACTAACAAAACCATTCATTTGTACAGAAGTGCTCGCAGTCAGTGACAGGAACCTTTTTTTCATGTATGTATTTATTTATTTATTTATTTTGTTTTGGAAGTTAGCCTATCACTGTATGTCTGGTACTGGATTTATGCAATGTTTGTTTGAGCCTATTACAAACATATGGTGAGTCTAGATAAACTAAATCCAGTTCGGACTGTATGGGGATCTCTTTTTAGATACTATTGCAGACAACAAGGCCACAAGGATTATGACTCTGGCTTTTGACAATAATGACACAAGGCAGAATGTTTAAAGTGATATTTTAATGTAGGTGACATGTTTGTCAACAGTATCTTCTGTTGTGTAAGATATCTAGATGGGGGGGGGGGGAATCAGTGAAGCACAAGCATAGGGGAAAATATGTCAAACTAAAATATGACCTACTTTGAATAGATGTAAACCATTTTTTATCTGAAAAGTTGTAATCTGTGCAGGAGATACCCTTGCATCTGCAGTAGCTGTACTTGATTTACAAATCCAACAGATTATTTTAGCTTGTATTGAATATAAAACCCTGGATTTAAACTGTACAGGTAGACCTTTGCCATAGGAAATTACATTTTATGTTCATATTAGTTAAAGTAAGAGACAGTACAGCCCTTGCATATCATTTAGTTTCCATTGTAAATCCTTATGAAAACATCAAACTTCTGTTCAGTACAAATCTGTAGGCAGCGTACAAGTCAACATTCATAATATCACCTTATATCATCAGCTGACCTTTAAAAAAATATCAGTAACAAAGAAAAAACTACATGGAAATGAAAACATCCCACGGCTTTATACTGTGATTTGCAGAGTTGAAATTATGTTGCAATCATTGTTATTAATTTAGTTTCTTTGTATGAAATTGCCTCATGGATTCCAGCTTTATTTCTTTATTTTACCCTAGCATCTTTTAATGAAGAGATCCCACCAGATATCAGTAATAATTTCGACAATTGGTTAGTGTTCCTGGTACTAGGGAAAAAGAAGAAATAGATTGCACCCCATACGGAACCCCAGGTGTCTTAGGATCTGTGTGCTTCTGCCATTAAAAAGATCTGTAACCTGAATCCTGACAGGTTGATAAATCACTCTATATTTGCCTTTGCCATTATTAGGAAACAAATTCTGTGTCTATCATTCAATGGCTTTCTCTTTGTCTCTTGGTGTTTTCAGGGCTGGTTTTGATAGATGAGCTCAATAAATAAGGACTGGATAAAGCTTGTATATCACAGAGTGCTCAGAGTCTGAAAGGGAGAAGCATTGCCCTGCTTCTCCAAGATTAGCATTAAAACACAACGCTGTTTGTCAGGTCTCATGGCACATTTTTAACTTTCCGTTGTTGGGTTACCATTTCAGAACTTCTCGAGTAAATGGAACAGTGTGATTCTTTTACTGTCCTGTGATCATTGATTTGTAGGTCTGCTTTTTCAAACAATCATTACCATCTCGTTACATATTGCTGTTTTGGTGTGAACATATTTTAGATCTCCTGTGTGTGTGCCATGTAATACTTCAGTTTCAAGTATCTGAGGTCATACCGAGTTTGTGTGAAACAAATTTAAATTTGTTAGCCTTTTTTAGTCTGGGAGTGTTTGCCATGCAAGTTGACCTTTGGTGCAGGAAGATTGATTAAACTGTGTTGCAGCAGCTATAAGTGTACTAGGAAATAGGAAAAAAAACACAACAGAATGTGTAAGGAGCCTTCAATCAATTAGAATTGAGGTTTTTTAGAGGTGGCAACACTCGACTATTATAAGATATCTAGTATTGTACTACTTATAATATACTAAAGTTAATATTGATGTTCCAAAGTAAATGTGTTTTTATGGATAGTGGCTTTATTAGAACACATAACACATAAATTATGACACATTTATTTGACAATGTTGAAGTGACATTTTTAATACCCTTATTGATGACTGAAAGCACAACCTAGTTATAAATGTGTGCTACACTACAGTAATCTGGCATCCTATAAGTACACTACATCCTGTTACTGATCACTATATCAGCTTAAAGTGCACAAATTTCATCTTGCCGCTGTTGTAGGTTGCTGTGTTAGGGGAAATGTGTGACATATAATCAATATCTGCAGAGGTTGCTTGTATAATAACAAATGGGGATTTTATTGATGTGTGTTAGAATAAAAGGTAAAAGAATGAGGTGGCAAACCTTCTGTAAGATGCTTTTAATGACCTTAGCTTTGCTTCATTTGTATTGCTGGTTTACTCAATAAAGTTAACTAATTTAAAGAGAATATAAAAGACAAACTCTGAATATTATTACAAAGTGAGAATGAGAAAGCCCTGTAAACTCTACCACCATATTTTATATTTTAACACAACACATTTAAATACAGGTTACAACAGAAATAATAAAGCATGTATTTTTATTTGAAAACAAGTCATTTATATTCATCTTGTGTTTTGCCTTACAGACTTTACAGATATTTCTGTCAGTGTTATTCAGCTGTGATAAACATGGTATGAGTACTGGTAAAGCTATAGTTGCAATAAACAACAGTGAACCATTGTAAATATCCTGTAGTGATGTTAACTCCAGTTAACCTTTAGGATTGTTGTTTTTCTATACTATTTGTTTTTTTTGTTTGTTTACAACAAATATACTAAAGTAAAGAATAGACCTAGCTACATAGGAGCTGATGTAAGGATATGTGCAAAGTGATTTGCAGTGTGTAAAACACCCATATTGCAGCCACAATCGACGTTTTGCATGTGCAAACCGTGTTTTAAAAAGAAAAAAAAAGGTTTTCACCTGGCATTCTTCACCCGCTATCAAATTAGCACTTTGCCATCATTAATCTGTTTTAAATTATATTGAAATGCATTCAAATGAAGAAATGATCATGGTGAGCGCAAACATTATAAGGGAATGTAAGGATTTTTGCCTTGCACTTGGGCAATTGCTGACCCTCCAAAAACTTTGCACCTCCTCTTACAAGGTGCAAACCATTGTAGAAGCAAGTAATTAAGAGCTGTATAAAACCACACACCTTCAGAGACCTGTCATTGGCCTCAGGATGCCTGCTGTGGTACACTTCCTGATGCGGCGAGACTTGGCTCTTTTTGAGGACAGGCCAGAAAACCTTCTGAGGAGAAGGGCAAGCTGGAGAAGACCCCGCATATTTAAACCCACGGTCACTTTGTTTGGGATGCTGGAGGATGCGGTGGTAAGGCATTATCGTCTCACTCCGCAAGTCGCTCTAGACCTAATAGCTGAATTTCACATTTTCATCACCTGGTTGACTGTCCTCGTGGTAACGACGACAGCACTGACTTTCTCCACTATACAGGACCATATGGTCTCTTTGGTAGCATAACTTATGTTGGCTAAGGCTTTTCCCAAATAACTAAATTTCATGCTGAGTGACCTTAGCCGTAAGGACGCTCCTCAGAAAACTTTTCTTTCCTTTTCTGTGCCCCAAGAGGACTTCCTCTGACATTTATTTATTTATTTATTTATTTTTGTTCAGTTTGATTTTCGTGCTCTACAAAGCTCATACAGCACCTACTGGTCTCAATACTCCTAACTCCCCTCACCTCTGGGCTGTAAGTGCGGCCTCTAAATAGCCCGACGTACAGGCGGCAATCATTGTGACCCTCATTATCATGATTGTGGCTCATTATTTGTATGTCTTTAGAAATTTAAATTGCTCTTAAGTTTACATAGGCCACAGTGCAAAATAATTGCCTGGCCTCTAAGCAATTTGGATGGGTAACATTTTCTTCCAAGATGTACTGTACTAAGTGCAAAATTACAATTTTTACTTGAGTTAATGAAAAAAATTACATTAACAGTGTTTTCACTATAGGGTCATTTCAGCTGCAGTGGAACAAGGGGGTTTACTTGACCCCTTGTATCAATGGCTTACATCAATTATAATTTTTTTGGGTGAAAAACCCTTGAACAAACTTTAAAATCATAAGTCTTTATCTGCGTCATTCCTCACATGGAGAAACATGAGGTGATAAAAGTGGGAATTTTTGCGCACATGTTCTATTTGGCATGCACACATCACCAACCCTGGAACCCATTTCTTCATCACATATGTTAACTCCTCCTAACAGGCCGACTCCTACGGAACTACGGAATGTTAACCCCGTAGTTGCCCGAGCTTGCTGGATGGACAGGTTCCTCCTGTTCCCCCTGCTGGTGAAAGGTGAACTTTCAAGTGCAGGAATCTACCCTGTCACACACAAGGTGGTTTTCATTGTCGTCATTTTGTTAACAGCATAAAGCTTACATTTTGAAATCTAAATCTTCTGAAAGGCTGCATAATCCAAGAAGTGGATATGTGATAGATTGATCCAAATATTAAGGATTGTGTGGATTTACAAAGGATTAGAGATACTCTGACATGTAGACGAAACCTTCTTAAAAATGCATATTTATGTTCAGTATTGCTATGTGAAGTGGAACCATAACCTACTGTATCGATCTAGATCTTTATACACATGTACAGAGACGTGCCGAATATTCTGGCAAGGTATTTTGAAATGTACACAGAAGGTTCTTTCTCCATGAACAATGTTGTCATGAAACCAAAGGTTCCAACAACTTTTCCATGTTTTACCTGGCTAATTCGCCTTTAGTTTGCTAATTACAGTAACATTTAGCAGCACTTGTGCTTTAATTTATCAAGGTCTTCAACACCAGTGCCATACATTGTGTTGGACTACTCCGTACTATGTTTAATTATGCCACTGACCTACAGTTACCAAAGAAGTACATCTTATATTCAGTATCTTGTTTTCACACCTTGTCTGTTCCACTGTGGTTCTTGATCAGTAAGAATTCTAGGTTTCATGATTCCTGGATAACTAGCTACAAAATGTGTATTGTTCATAATTTTCAGTTTTAATTTACAATAAAACTTGACTCCCAGTGCATGAATTAATTTGGGTGCCTGACATGAGAGTTTATAAACTGGGCTAGTGGGTTTTCCCTCTCTAGTTGAAGCCCAGTGTGTTTCCATGAATCCTATTTGATTGAACACTTACATATTCTGATATAAAACACCTGCACCACATTATCTTTAATATTTCTTTTTCCTAATTCTTATCTACCACAGCTGTCTCCTGTCTAAATGTGTAATAATATATTTGCTGTTATTCTGCTCTATCTCATCTTAACTATATTTACAGCCTTTTGTTTCTTGTCTTTCCCTTTTTCTTTTCCTTCTCTCTGTGCAGGTGACTTCTATTCCCTTCTTTCCAAACTGCTAGGAGAAAGGGAGGATGTGGTCCATGTGCATAAATATAACCCTACAGAGAGGGCAGAGTCGGACCTGGTGGCAGAAATTGATAAAATAGTCCAAAAGAAGGATCTAGGTTGGCCTGATCAAAGAGAGATAGCCGAATACGAGGAGAGGGCAAATCCAATTCTTATAAGAGACAGAATTCACAAATTCCACAAACTAGAGTCAACTGTAAGACCTCCTGGAAACAGGATTTTGACAACCAAACCAACCACATCTGTTGGGGCTAGCATGGGGAATGTCCGCAAATCAGGTGGGTTGGGGACTTGTTAAAACAGCATGCTCATTATGAATCTAGATACAAACTATTATGTTGTCATTACATCATCGAAAATAATAGAAGACTATATAAATTAGGAATGCATTTTGCCAGTACATACATGGGGAAATGGGAAGAACAATTACTTAGAAAATCAGAAAGAGAACCTTTAGATTACATTTGGTTTGTAGATGATATTTTTGGGGTTTGGACACATGGTGAAGAATCTCTTTTCCAGTTTCATAAAATGGCAAATGAAATGGACAGTAATATTAAGGTGGACCTTCGATGGACAAGAAAAGAAATAGAATTTTTAGATACCATGGTAAAACTTGAAGGCTCAATTGAGACTGACCACTTTTGTAAACCTACTGACATGCACCAGTATTTGCACATGTCCTCTGCACATCCAATACACACTAGGAGTCTAGGAATAAGAATACAAAGAATATGCTCAAAAGAAAGTGACTATGTAAAACAAAGAAATGTATTAAAAAAAGAGGATACAAAGAATGATTTATAGAGACAGAGTTAAGAAAATGAGATGATCTACTAGATTATAAAAATAGAGATAAAAAGGTCAGAGTCCCATTAGTAATGACTTACTCTAAACTTTTGCATAATATTTCTAAGATAGTTTGATAGATGAAATGGTAGCCGTGTTAGTCCAGAGATGATAGACAAAGAAAAGGAGATGTGATATCTTTTATTGGACTAACTAAATAATAGTTAATCGCAAGCTTTCGAGACCTCAAGGTCTCTTCAGTAGGAAAGAGAGATTGACGTTTACATTCAAAGGTGGCATCTGAACTTTAACAAAAGTAACCCACTTTATACAGCTTTTTTTCTTACATTAGAATTGGAGTGATTAAAAATGGGTTATTTTTGTTAAAGTTCTGATGCCACCTTTGAATGTAAACATCAATCTCTCTTTCCTACTTTCACCTGAAGAAGAGAGCTTGAGGTCTCGAAAGCTTGTGATTAATTAATATTTAGTTAGAAAAGTATTTCTTAAGGCCCCAGTTGTAGCATTCAAAAGAGAAGCTAATTTAGGTGATATTTTAGTTCACAGTATACAAAAAATAATAATTGATAGTATAGGCTCTACAGATACTTGCAATAGTACATGTAAAGTGTGTAAATACATGGACAGAAGTAAAAATATAATTAAACATAAGAACACATATCCATTAAAAACTAATACCTACTGTAAAAATAGCAATGTTGTTTATGGAATAGCCTGTGAAAAATGTAATGAAATGAAATATGTTGGAGAGACTGGAACAACTTTTTATATAAAAGAATTCAGAACCACCTTTCATTAATTAGAAATAAGAAAATTAATGAAAAAATAGTACAGCACTTCACCAGTCAAGGACATGACATAAATGATCTTAAGTTTGTAGTATTAGAACAGCTAAAATTAGACAATGTGACTTATAGAAGAATAAAAGAAAGTAAATGGATAAATAGACTGAACACGATTATGCCAGCGGGACTCAATGAACTAATTAACTTCAATAAATATATAACATTTAAATAAAAAAAATAAACAAAATTCATTCAAAAGTTGTGCATGCTGATGCGCCGGGGAGGCCAAATCAAGGCTAATCCTCAGAGCCAGCATTGCATGATAATAATATATAAACTAATGTTAATTAGAATTAATACAGATTTAAAGATAGAAGTAAAAATGATGTCACAATATATAGAACACCATTGCATCATTTAAGAATAAATCATGGATTTGAATATAAACAATAACAAGTCGTTGTCATGCCGTTAAAAAACTATAAATACCTCCAGTGTTTTATCCCCTGTGTCACTGGTTGCTGAGGTTAAAAGCTTCTATGATGAGTTTATAATATGTATTCTTGTTATGTTGTGCTATCTAATTTGAAACTATACAGGTTCTCTAGATTGGCTGGTATAAAAAGAATGTTGTGAGTCATTCCTTCAGGTTTCCATGACAGCCAGCCATAATGACATTACACTTGTTTGCAATTGTGCTGTGGTCTATGTGGTATTGATTATGTTTAGTCTTGTTTGCTAATGTAGAGGTCCTGTTATTAAAAATGCTAGCTATACCTGACAGATGTGCATGTGTGGGCTTGAGTGTTGAACTGCCTTTGTGCTGCAGCTTGATTATTCTTTACACATCTTCACCTCCAAAGATAAATAATTCATGAGGAAGACATTTTCCTTCAAAAGTTATGTGATTGAATGTTACTGAGAAGCAAATAAAACAGTGTAGGGAAAGGCTCAGACATTTGAGTGAGCAAATAGGCCACTAAAAGATCTGCATTAAAACTATGTGTGTATTATAACTAAATGTGTACAGCTGATTTCACAGACCTTGATTACCACTAGTCTTGGACTACTTTAACTGAATTAACATTAGGTAGTCCAAGATTAGCATTACTCAGGGTCTGTAAAACTAGCCAGTACATTTTCATGGTCTGTTGTGCTTTCAGTGGGCAATTTAATCCCTAGCCAACACACATGCTAGTAGTATAGCAGAGGAGTGTTGTCTTTATCATTTGTTTTTAGCTTTTTTATTGAACATGTATTTTATGCTAACAATAGGGGGTTACTACCATATTCCTTTGAATTTAAGACACAGCCCAAATTTCCCACCCTAAATTTGAGGAAAAAATGAAACCTCAAATAAAGATGCATTTACAAAGATAGGGAGGCAGTTTGCGTCCATCTGCTGTCACACAGAGCATTACAGTTATGTGCTGCTTCTCATTTCCATTTGTGATGACGCACCTGTTTTTATCCCTTTTTGTGAACTGTGGTATTGTTTGGCATGTCAAAAAATATGGGGGTCTGATCAGCATTTCCGATCTGTCCAAGCTTGTACTGTTTGTTAGAATGGAGCCTAATAATGAAATGTTGAAATTGTAAAAGCTTCTCTTCGAATCCCTCAGGAAGCTGATGCTGCTTCTTTGAAAACTGCCAGTGATCGAGGTCGGCCAGTGTATTCGGGCAGGGACGTTTTTGTTCGTCTTTTCTCGGCAGTCAGTCACGTTGCTGTTTATGTACTTGGACAGTCGTGTCTTTTGTTGCCGATTTTTTTAATACACACATCACTATAGTAGGCCATTTTTTGAGAATAATTTTTTGAATAGTGAGATGAATTGGAATATTGAAGTTAATTCTATAGTAATCTAAAGTAATCAGTGAATTTAGTTTGCAAGGGTGTTAACTAAAGTAAGGATACAGAGCAGGATGTACTGCAGTAGTTTTCTGATATCGGAGAGACCCGTCTCCTGCAAGGATATCTGCAATCTTTTTGTAGATTTTCAGACCTCTAAAAAATGTAATAAGTCAAAGTTCATCTGGAAAGAAGACTTGTGGGAGCAATATATACATGCTCAACTCAACAGAAGTAACATTCAAATACTGCCACCTTAACAGTGGAGGAGTATTTCCTATAATAATGAATGACAAGTTGTCCATATATCTGGTGAACCACTTATCCAGTTGTCATTAAATTTGGTCACAACATTATATGTTTTTGAGAATATCACATTGTGGGGATATATGGAGGTGTCAGTGTGTTACAGTTAAATGTTTGTATCATCTGGAGAATCGCTTATCAAACTGTGATATAAACATGTCATTGCCAATTCTTATTCTATACTATTTTGTACATCATGTTGAAATACAATGTGTCATGGTCATGAAGTTTTTCATCATACTGATCACTGTAATGAAAGTTGTAATGGTTAGTTTCTACTGGTGAAAAATGTATATACAATCAAATGGTAGTAGTGTCTGCAAGTGCAGATGCAACAGCATTGAGGTTTACATGTGGAGCAGGCGGTGTAGTGTAGCAGGTTGTTCTGCTTCTGCAGACATCAGTCAGAGGCAGACTGAGCAGCTGACTTGGGGGGAAATAAATAAATCGGTGAATCCACATCATTTGCTTGGTGCACTTGCTACCACCTAACCGGAAGAAAATATTATGTTAATGCCGGGATTGAGGCCCAAATGTAAACGGACACCATGCAGTCTAAAAGTACTGAAATCTATCTTGGGTGTAACAGGACCATAGGAAACAACAGCAAGGTCTAACAAATCTCACAGGTATTGTTTTAAATTATATAGATCTGATACTGGAAGACTCAAGATGAGATGAAACCATTTTGAGACACAGTGTGTTACTGGAAGACTCAAGATGAGATGAAACCATTTTGAGACCCAGTGTGACAAGTATTAATATCACCAGTACCCTAGAAGTGCTGAACTGGAATAGTAACTTTAGAGGAACAGGTTTATTTATAATCATCATCCGTTTCTTCAGCAATGATTTTTTGGATTGTGTAAGGGCTAATAAATTGTGTCCTGATTTTCTCCAACGGTTTTAAATGAAAATATTTTAATAACAGAATAGTGGTGTCCCAAACATGGAGGGATATAAGATTTTGGGTTGGATCAGTCATTACCTGTCATAATTGGACCGAAATTCTTGTCTTTGTCTATAATATAATTAGGCTTCCGGTGGGGCCACCGCTGCATAATGAAATCTTGATATATCAGTGACCATTTCTTGCATTAACAAACATTTCTAGGTGTAACACACACCATCGGGGGAGAGTAGCTGACTTTGACCTTGACATCCTATCCAATATGGCTGGATGGCGGAGGTTTTTCTCATGGTAACACTATCTTCTAAACAATGGAATGGAATTTTCAGATTTTAGTGGGGATCTAATGAATATTGACTAGCATAGAGATCTACTGGAGGTGACTTCTGGTCTCTGATTGGTCTACATAACCACATGCATTGTCTTCAGATTTGACACTACATGGAGCTGTTTCCTATGATTCTCTCATTCTGCATATTGTTCTTTACAACACCGTCAGAATCTGAAAGTTACATGGACATTACATTACAATAATCAGTGCCACATGCTGTAAATCATATTGTTGAGTTGCTTTACAAATGTTTTTTTTATTTTTTATTAATGAAAGCATTTGAGCACATAAACCAATCCCCGATCGTACTTAAGTGGCGAAGACCAAAAGGTCTATAGAAATGTACTTCAATTGACTAAATTAACCCTTTACAGTACATGAGTTACATTTAGATCAATTGTTTTAGTATAGTGTATGATAAACCAGCTTTTTACAGTATTGTAAAACATTTCATTAATAAGGTTTGATTTTTGGGGGAGGTATTGTATGTGACCTACTTGTTTTAACAGGGTGTCCACTGTGCTCTTTTTATATTATTATTATTATTATTATTATTATTATTATTATTATTATTATTGTTGTTTATTTCTTAGCAGACGCCCTTATCCAGGGCGACTGACAGTCGTAAACAAAAATACATTTCAATATCATTTGTGGATGATGTATCTTTTTCTGAAATTCACATTTTACTGAATTTTATTCATACACATTAACATTAATTAATTTGTCCTTAACAAAGAAAATAAAAAAATGACTATAAAAAAGTGTATACAGAGAGACTCAAGAACGATACACCATAGGGTCGTAACCTAATGTTTGTATCATTGCACTTTGGTTATGTCTCATTCTGATGCACACTGTACATTTAAGAGTAAAGAAGACATCATGTTTGATTTTTGGTTGCATTTTACTATAAAGTAATATTATCCCTTACTTTTGATGGTTATCTACTGTACTATAGCTGTGTTGTATTACAATACAGAGTTGACGTTTTGGGAGCAATGGGGTCAATTTACTGTAGGCTATATGATCTAAATGGCAGCCGATCTGAAAATGTATTCTATATTAACCCTGCTGGCGTCTTCCCCAGCGGTGATTTATTAACCTCTTTTATTAACCTTACTAAATACAATAAAAAAAACACAGAGACAATAGGTCAGCGATCAAACTGGTTTTAAAACTGAATTATTTGCTAATTTTTAAAAAGTTTTAAAAATCCTTTTGATACAAACCTGTGTTTTGTTGTGCCTCTATTTTGTTTGCATTTTTTCGCACACAATAAAAAAAAAAAAAAAAATGCTTTTTTGTTGTTCAGATGCATGTTTTTATTTGGAATGTGTGTGTGTGTGTGTGTGTGTTTTTTTTGTTGTAGGTTATCATTTGGAGGAAATGACAAACTGGCCCGGGGCAGATCTCCAGCTTGGGCAGGTTTCTGGATTGGCTCTTGATTCTAATAATAACCTAGTTATTTTCCACCGGGGAGACCACAAGTGGGGTGTAAAGTAAGTAGGTGACCTGTTACTGTATCTTGTAGGTTTGTTTTACAGTGTATTTGAAAATAGGGCATTTGATATTCTTTGTGTTCTGTATTGGTGTTTTTCCTGGAAAACTTCAATACAAAACACAGACAGGATGTCTTTCTTAAGTTGGCAAGGTTCTATATTTGTAACAAACCCAGACTACTTTTGTGATTGTAGTCTGTTAATATTATAATTAGCAATTGTCCAAAGACAAGTGATAAAATGTATTAACAATTGCAACATAACATAATTTAGATTTGTGGAAGGTAAGAAACTTAACAAAGGTAGTTACTTTTTTAAATGTATAAATATGTTTATGCCCTTCAAATGACATTAATTGTGTGTGTATAGCTTTAGCCTTTCTCTATTACGTTTTAAAACACAGTAACTACTATTACTATATTAGCAATTGCACAGTTTCTGCATATTTATGTCCATTGTGAGATCACATGATTTAATTAACAATAACTTTCTATTCAATTATGCACTGAAAATTTGCATGGGTTTTGTTTTCTTCTACACCATTCATTTTGGAGTGTATTTTTTTGTAGAAGAAAATATTTTAAATTTGAAGGTCATGAAGCAATGTCCCCTGGCTATTACTCTGTATTCAATATTTCATTGCTATAGCTATATATTTCCTGGCTTCCCCATCTAGCTTATATGACTCAAGGACTCCAGCATTTCTAGTTTTAGCTTTTACTGGTGTATATAGGACACACTGCAAGTGACACGAGTTTGCAAATAGTCTAACAAACTCTTAAGAGACAATGTTTGGGGGGTGGGGGAGGGACACCACAAGCCAGCATCGATCCCAAGCCTGGAATGTGTTTATTATTGTCTTTGTGGACATTTAGCCATCCAGTGCTGACATTGGATATTGTGTCTTCACCAGTGTGTTCAGTGACAGCATGGTATCCAAAGTCAATAAAAATAATACAGTTGACTGCTTTGGACAATGGCCCGTCATGTGCAGGACCTTGGATAAAGCCTTTTTCATTGGATAGTTACTATCTCCAGATATTGGTCAAATTTTACTGCCCAATGTCAGCATTGGAAAGCAATCCCTACAAAGCTGTAATTTACAGTCGCAGACAAAAGTATTGGCACCCTATACTTAATATAAGATAATTCAAGAACATACATTAAATACAAGCATTTAGTGAATAGCCACTAATTAATGGCAAAGACCAAAATGCAAAATATCTAGTAGTTTAAGACAATCTTTATATAAAAAAAGAATAAGTAATTTCAAATAATTGTTTATGACAAGTATTGGCACCTTTACATTAAAAGACTGTAAAAATATAATAGAACGAATTAAATATATATATTTATTTATTTATATATATATATATATATATATATATATATATATATATATATATATATATATATAAAATATAATATAATATAATATATAATATAATATAATATCATATAATATAATATAATATAATATATATTCATTGCTTAAAAACCATTGCTCAGTAATTGAGGTGCATTATAAAGCCAATAGCCAGAAAAGTGGTAATTATTTCCAACATCTATTGAAGAAAAACGTTTTGGCAACAAAGCAGATGATGGTCAAGACAAAGGAGTTGGATTCATGTTTGAGAAAAGCACTTGTAGCAGACTGTGACAAAGGAAATAGCTACAGAGCAGTATCAAAGAAATATGAAATATTAAAATGGACAATCACAGCAATAATCAGGAAGCATCACAGAAAAATGTAACTAAAACGCTTGAAAGAAGTGGACATCTGTGGCAAAGTGGTTGCATTGCGCAGGTGTACAGGTGATGCAGTGCTCAAGACAATGACAGACAACAAAGTACTTGAAATGGAGGTTTATTTTTGTAATCCAAAGTCTGATGACAAAACAGTAAATAATAATAACAGACAATACACAAAGGGTTGCATATTGCTCAGTTTAATCCACGGGTTGGCCCCGAAATAATAGTCCCGATATTTAAACACCCACACGTAACACAAACATGATCACAAGTCCATATTGAGTGCTCTAGTGCACGTGGTGCAAATACAGTTGTCCGGGTTTGGTGCTGGCCTTTAGCGACAGCTCCGGATCGTATTAGCTGTCTAATAACAACAAACAAACAGTTTTTAGACACGACAAACAAAACACTTGCGATTACAATACGTGTCTCCTTCCGGTTTAGTGTTAAACAGAACAAAGGAACTACGTCCCCTTATATACCTTCAATCATGACCCCTTGGTTAACGATTGCAACCGCTCCTCCAGTCCGCGACTGCCACATAATTTCCCTTCCGGGTTGATGATTTAATGTACCGTAGCTCCGCCCCCTTTCTAGATGGCTGATTTCCGCCTAACCCTGGGAATGAATTGTCTGGCCATCCAGTCCAGGGCACTCTGTTCCTTTTACACAGCGCCCTCACAGGTCGAGAGGGAGATTTATCACCAAGAATCATTCTGTCCCTGTCACACCACCCAAAGAAAATTACTAGTACAGCAGAGAATCGTCCAAACAACAAACAAAAAAATCCAAGGACTTAAAGAAGTATTTAGAAACATCAGGCATAATGATGCACGAAAGAACTGTACAAAGGCACCTGAACACAAAATAATTATATGCATGTAGACCTTGCTGCAAGTCATGTTTTAAAGAAAATTAAAAAAAACAAAATCTTATATGCCAAGGAATCTGAGGCATTCTTCAACAAAATTCTCAAGTCCGATGAGACTAAAATATAACCTTTCCCCAAAAATGGACCAGTATGTTTGGGGGAAAAAAGGGGAAAGTCTTCAATGAAGAAAACCTTGTACCTACAGTTAAATATGGAGGTGGTTTGATCATGCTATGGGGGTGTTTTAGAAGTTCAGGGACTGGAGATATGTGATTCTAAAGATTGAATAAATGCAGCCATGTATCAAAACATTCTAGAAAGTACAAGGATACCAGCTCCTAGTAGGCTGATTGGCAACTTCTAACGTGACAACAACCCAAAGTATATGGCTAAGTTAACTCTAGCATTCTTGAAAACAAAGGTAAAAGTTCTGGAATGGCCTTAGCAATCACCAGATCCCAATCTGATTAGCAATGCTTTTGGACTGATCAAAAAAAAAAAAAAAAAAATCTGTTGCCATGCATTATTTCCAATCTGTCTATACTGAAGGAAATATGTAAGACAGAATGAGCCCAGATTTCACCAACAAGATGCAACATACTGTACTGGTTAAGAATAATCATATATGTCTGAAAGGAATAACAAAAGCAAAAGGTGGACACGCAAAATACTAAAGCAGGGGTGCCGGTACTGTCTGTCATGAATAAATACTTTAATGGAAAAAGGTTTGTGTGTTTTTTGATAAAGATTATTTGTTAAAATACTAGAAACTGTGTATTTTGCATTAAAGCTTACTTAATCTGTTACCTTGAATTGTAGTATAATAAGCATAGGGTGCCAATACTTTGGTCTGTGACTGTATGAAACTTAGGATTTCAGTCACGCTCCAGTACTGACAGTGGACCATTGCTACAGTCCGCCGCCACTATACTTTCCATTTAATTTGATTTTATTGTTGCTCAAAATAATTATGTAAATGCCAGTTTTATATTTTATATCACAATTAAAAATTAGGCTTACCTTAAAATCTAAAGCATTGTAATTAAGCCAGTAATTTGATACAGGTATGTATGACCATGTAGTTTCAGTGTAAGTATTTTTTTTTTCTTCATAATTAATCATTTGTATGATTTGCTGACCACACAGACCAAGCTTATGGTAATAATAATGTATGACAGTGTCACTGCATCTAAATTAAACTGACTAATTCAGTTACAGCATGGGAAAGTGTTAATGATGAGTAACAGTGCTCCTGGAATAACACTCATTTGATGAGCTGTGTGCCTGGGGGCTGAGTTCATTTAGAGCCGTGTTATTGGATCAGTCATTTCAAAGCTATCCATTCCAGCTGTGGTGAGCAAAAAAAAAAAAAAAAAAAGTAAAAATTGTAATACGAGTTCTTAATAGTATAATGTGAGGTGTATCTGTTCACCTGTCTGTGAATCTTGTCAGAGTCACTTCCACTCTACTATGCATAATACATTATAAATAGGCTTGCTACTTTCCAATTTTAACTGGTAAAGCTCGTTAAACATTGAATTCCTAAATTCGACTGAAATAAATACATAGGATAAACGTTGGTAAAACCACTCGCTATTTTTTATTTTCTTACCAAAAATAATCATTTCAAAATCATCTCTAGTTTGTGTAGTTTTTGTACTTGCTGTCTGTCCTGTCTCCGTTCCGCTGTGAATAGTTAGGGGTTGCTGTGAATGGCTAGGCTACTGTAGTTTCACTGTCAGTCATTTCATCCTGTTCTGACAGATCGCATTAACTGAAACAGCGCTAGAATGTTCTTGTTCATTTTAAATGGCTGTCAATTATCAAGACCTGCACCCTGTGCACTTTCATTTGCCAGCTATAGCGCCTGTCATTCAAAGCGCCTACTTTGAAATTAGCGGGTTACGGTGTAGGTAAGCTGTTGCTATAGGGATACGGTGACAGTCACTAGTTTGATTTGAAAATGGGGTGCAAGAGGAAAACACTTAATGAGTATTGTGCACAATACCCTCGAAGTGGGCCCGTCTGCCTTGCCTACCAGTGAGTCGAGCTGTGCTGAAGGGGGAGAGGGGTGGAGCTCAGACTCCGAATAATAAATGCAAGTTAGTTCTGTTCAACTATCTAATGTTTTGTTCTGTGCATATTATTTTTACTCATAAATTTATGCTATAAAAGTCTGTGTAATACACTTTTATATGCTGCGTTTTCTACATTTTATTTGAGCCTATTTTTTGATTTGTGTTGGATCTTTATCTTTAAAAGGTATAGCTCTGCTGTGACCAAATGTTATTTCAATTAGCATGTTGGTAACCACGGTTTTGTTGCATGTTGAGTATGATGAAGGGATTTCGCTAAATGAGACGTTTCTCAATGGCATAAAAAGGTCGATTTCACACATTCCCTTCTTGAATTGAAAAATAAAGATTGAAAAAGAACAGTAAATTCTTTCTAAAATAAACATCAATATTAATCTTCGATTTGGCAAAAAATTAAAATGGAATAGTAGCAAGCCTAATTACAAACCACAGCAAAGAACGTAAGAAATGTAAAGCACATTAACCATGTATTTATAGCTAGTGCAGCATGCTGTGTATTTTGTTTTTTTTGTACCTGTACAGTAATTGAGGATCTTTTTGTTTCAGTTCATTTGACAACCAGCGCATCTACCAGCAGCAAGGATCTGGTCCTATTCAGCAATCTACAATCCTAGTGGTGAACCCAGTTAAAGGAAAGGTCCTGGGTTCTTCAGGAAGAAATCTGTACGTTTTTCTATGTACCGTTGTAATAGTCATATTTTAAAGAGATTGTTGTGTGCAGATATCATTCATAACGTTAACACTGAATCATAAAATCTGAGTAAAAACTAAAGAAACGTCTTTAGTCTGGAAGGGCAGACCTGTCGATTTCATTTTTACTCAGGTATGCATAAACATTTGCATCAGAACAAAACAATTCCAACTGTATCCATTTAATGTCAAAGAGGGGTCTTATTTCAATAACGATGGTATTTAGATCTTTAGATCTACTTTTGGATATAACTTGGGAACCACTTGCCTCAATTTGATTTAGCTTTGTATGGACATTTGTTACACAAAGCTATTCATGTATACTCTGTATGCTATATGTAACTCTGTAAATCATCTTGCTTATGAAAAAAACATTTCAAATATGAAAAACAAAATCAAATATCTAAATGTACAGTCTGAATTAGAATTTTGTTATATATATACAGTGCCTTGCGAAAGTATTCGGCCCCCTTGAACTTTGCGACCTTTTGCCACATTTCAGGCTTCAAACATAAAGATATGAAACTGTAATTTTTTGTGAAGAATCAACAACAAGTGGGACACAATCATGAAGTGGAACGAAATTTATTGGATATTTCAAACTTTTTTAACAAATAAAAAACTGAAAAATTGGGCGTGCAAAATTATTCAGCCCCTTTACTTTCAGTGCAGCAAACTCTCTCCAGAAGTTCAGTGAGGATCTCTGAATGATCCAATGTTGACCTAAATGACTAATGATGATAAATAGAATCCACCTGTGTGTAATCAAGTCTCCGTATAAATGCACCTGCACTGTGATAGTCTCAGAGGTCCGTTTAAAGCGCAGAGAGCATCATGAAGAACAAGGAACACACCAGGCAGGTCCGAGATACTGTTGTGGAGAAGTTTAAAGCCGGATACAAAAAGATTTCCCAAGCTTTAAACATCCCAAGGAGCACTGTGCAAGCGATAATATTGAAATGGAAGGAGTATCAGACCACTGCAAATCTACCAAGACCTGGCCGTCCCTCTAAACTTTCAGCTCATACAAGGAGAAGACTGATCAGAGATGCAGCCAAGAGGCCCATGATCACTCTGGATGAACTGCAGAGATCTACAGCTGAGGTGGGAGACTCTGTCCATAGGACAACAATCAGTCGTATACTGCACAAATCTGGCCTTTATGGAAGAGTGGCAAGAAGAAAGCCATTTCTTAAAGATATCCATAAAAAGTGTCGTTTACAGTTTGCCACAAGCCACCTGGGAGACACACCAAACATGTGGAAGAAGGTGCTCTGGTCAGATGAAACCAAAATCGAACTTTTTGGCAACAATGCAAAACGTTATGTTTGGCGTAAAAGCAACACAGCTCATCACCCTGAACACACCATCCCCACTGTCAAACATGGTGGTGGCAGCATCATGGTTTGGGCCTGCTTTTCTTCAGCAGGGACAGGGAAGATGGTTAAAATTGATGGGAAGATGGATGGAGCCAAATACAGGACCATTCTGGAAGAAAACCTGATGGAGTCTGCAAAAGACCTGAGACTGGGACGGAGATTTGTCTTCCAACAAGACAATGATCCAAAACATAAAGCAAAATCTACAATGGAATGGTTCACAAATAAACATATCCAGGTGTTAGAATGGCCAAGTCAAAGTCCAGACCTGAATCCAATCGAGAATCTGTGTAAAGAACTGAAAACTGCTGTTCACAAATGCTCTCCATCCAACCTCACTGAGCTCGAGCTGTTTTGCAAGGAGGAATGGGCAAAAATTTCAGTCTCTCGATGTGCAAAACTGATAGAGACATACCCCAAGCGACTTACAGCTGTAATCACAGCAAAAGGTGGCGCTACAAAGTATTAATTTAAGGGGGCTGAATAATTTTGCACGCCCAATTTTCAGTTTTTTATTTGTCAAAAAAGTTTGAAATATCCAATAAATTTCGTTCCACTTCATGATTGTGTCCCACTTGTTGTTGATTCTTCACAAAAAATTACAGTTTCATATCTTTATGTTTGAAGCCTGAAATGTGGCAAAAGGTCGCAAAGTTCAAGGGGGCCGAATACTTTCGCAAGGCACTGTGTGTATATATATATATATATATATATATATATATATATATATATATATATATATATATATATATATATATATATATTTGTATTAATTATTGTTTTTTTGTTTTGTTTTTTTAAGTTTCTACATGCCTCATGGTATAAGCACAGACACAAATGATAACTACTGGGTCACTGATGTGGCACTTCATCAGGTAAATAAATGATTCTCAATCCTTATTCTGCTGGCCAAAAACATTTTAGCTATATTAGCTACTAGTGACTGACAGGTTAAAGTTTCTTAACTGACTGGTAGTGTATTTTGTTGATATCACTAAAAAGGATTATATAATTGTCTATTTAAGTCTGCAGAAATAACACAATGCATAACAAACATGGAATGGTAACTATATGCATAGCTACCGACTTGATTGAAGTTAGATCTCTTGCGGCTGGTTTTACACAATTGGCACTAATCTTGGACTATATTACCCCAGATAACATAGAGCAGTCCAAACTGAATGCAAGTCTTGGTCTGTGAAACCAGCCATTAGTGTTCTTACCAAATGTGCCTTCAAGGAATGCATCATTATCAAATATTTTTTCTCCTGTTTCATGTGCAACCTGTAACATTCTGTGATTTTTTTTTTTTTTCATTATTATTATTTTTTTTTTTATTTTATTTTTTTTCCCCCTCATTTAAGTTCAGACTAAAGCTAACAATGATAAAGATTCCTCATGTCCATGTTCAACTGCTTTGATCATGTGGTTTTTAAAAGTACATCACAGGGAGCAGGTTATGTTGGGTATCTAGACCTCGCCTAGTTTTTTGCAACTTTCTTTTATTAAATGAAAATTTAAATATCATTTATTCCTTTTCATTTCCCTTTAGGTGTTTAAACTGGGTAAAAACAGGGAAGAAAAACCCCTGTTGGTCTTAGGACAAGCCTTCCAACCTGGAAGTGACACACGTCATTTTTGCCAACCTACAGATGTGGCCGTGGATCCTGTTTCTGGCAACTTCTATGTATCAGATGGCTACTGCAATTCCAGAATCATGAAGTTCTCACCAGAGGGGAAGTACATAATGCAGTGGGGAGCAGGTATTGAAATATTACTAAACTGTATCTAATGGAGTACATTTTAGGTTATTTGTCATGAACGGCACTCCTAAAGCCCCTTTCACACTGGCATACTCTACCCGAGTCGGAACCTACCCGGGTCAGGACCCGGTGTCATGCGTGCCGGCTACGTGATTTCACACTGTATTTGATAAAGCAGGGTTGACATGGGTGACAGATGCAAGTAAACAATACGAGTATCAATGCCCCGGAAACAGCTTGTTACGGACGCTTCCATCCAAGCTTCTCTGAATTGAACCGTCGGCCCAAATGTTGACTAGAGTAAATGTTTCTTCATGCCTGCTGCAATCTGGCTCATGGTGTGTCTCAAGCAACAAAAATATGGCTAAACAGAATAAACAAAAACGTTCCTTGCGGAAGTGAAACCTTCACGCAGGCGTGGCTGTTTGTTATTTCGTCGGCCATCATGCATTTTGTCTCATTCAGCCCGGGTCAAAGTGTGTCAGTCCACATCCTGAGGTGGGTCGCTGGGAGCCGAATACGACCCAGGTACGTGGTTTCACACCATGCGGGATTGTGACCCAGGTAGCCAGAACCCAGATCTGGACCCGGGTAGAAGTGTCAGTGTGAAAGGGGCTTTACTTTAGCTAGTGTATTAACAGATCAATTTTTTTCTAGAAGATATTGGACACATCATTTGATGCTCCTTTGGCAAACATCTTTCATGCATTCATAGAGCATGAATAAAAAAAAAACCAAAGACAATGAGCTTGCCTTCATTGCCTTGTGTGCATGGCTCAGGCTTGTCTTGGAATAACACACTATAGGGGGTAAGGGAGCAGTTGTCCCCATGCCAAGTTGCCAACCCAATCTTGGCCCTAAACAGGATTGGAACCCATGAAAAAGACTTGTACATTAACCCAATCTACCACCTAATTCATTATTATTGATTCTTTGTTCATTTTGCAGGATCTGCACACATGCACAGGCCAATCCAATTTAATGTTCCTCACAGTTTAGCTTTTGTGCCGGACCGAAGAGAGCTCTGTGTGGCTGACAGAGAAAATGGTCGAATTCAGTGTTTCATCGCAGAATCTGGAGAATTTGTCAAGGAGATTAAGCACAATGAATTTGGAGGAGAAGTCTTTGCTGTCTCTTATGTACCTGAGCATGGTATGCATGACTCATGCGTATAATCCATTAAATTATTAATAAATGTGATCTTTTAAATTCACTAGGTTTGTTTTTAAAGCTTCATACCTTTTGTTTTAAATGCTTTTTTTTGTTTGTTTCAGGTGGCTTAATGTATACAGTAAATGGAGAGTCAATATATGGTCAGCTAGCTCCTTTACAAGGATTTATGATGAATTACTCAAGTGGTGAAATTTTAGATACCTTTAGCCCAGACTCGCAGGTAAAAATAAGAAATTGCTATTTTAAATACTTTTTAAATGATGGATGTTTACTGGGAAATAGCGTGACATGTATCTATGTGTCATGCATTTATCTGCAGTGTTTTTTTGGTGTCACAGTTTGACTTGTTTGCTCTGCTCTGCATATTCAGCTAGCTGGATAAGGGTGCTATGCCAAAATTCCGTAAACAATGGGTATATGGGTAAAGGTTGTGTGTTGTCATCATAAAAATAAAAATCACAGAAACAGTTTTTCAAGAAGTTGGAAATATACCTCAGATGATATTACCAGCTAAAATGGTTTCTTCAAATAATTAGTTTAACAGGGAAGGATGGGTCCGTCATTTTGTTATCCTATTTGTATATGTATTACTGTATATTCACCTGTATTACTAAGGGGTCGTCCATAATGATCATCAAATACAGAAAGCGTACACAGCATTCTCTTTTTCAAGGGAACTTTTTAGAAACTTTAAAGAAGTATGTCCTGTTTTCTAACCCGATTTTGCAATGAAACTGAGTAATATCGCGGGACAGGCCAAATTTACCTAGATATTTTTCTAGTGTTCAGCAGAAGCTTTTTTGTATGGTACGATGTACTGCGTGAGATTCCAGCAATGTTTTGAAGACCTCGCACTGCCATCTGTACAAATAATGTCTTGCTGTACCATTTGCCATTCCAAATGATTGCCCATGATATACATTGCTATTGCTAAACAATGCTGAAAAGGAAACATGACAAAAAATCTGGTGGCTATAGTACTTTTGCATGATGGCATGTGAATATTTCAAGCTTATATAAAAATTTCATTTTTTTTATATATATATATATATATATATATATATATATATATATATATATATATATATATATATATATATATATATATATATAATCTCAAAAACCACACACATTGCACTCCTAATGATGGAAAAGCACACACTTTGTACACTTTCAAAAATTCTTGGATGGCCCCTAAGTAATATCCTTTTTTAGCCGCAGGGTCTGCTTCGAAATACATTCCTAGAAGCTGAATTTCTGAAGTGAATTTGTTGTAGAAAAGACCACTATGTGTGTCCAACTAATTCCTGACCCCTCAACTGTAGTTAGCAAAGGGACATGTTCTAATCAAAACATCAGCAAACCACAAATCACTTCAGAAATTCAGCTTTTAGAAGCAGGTTGAAAAGGGACTGCTCTAACAGTTAGTAAGCATGGTATATAACGATAGAGAACAAACTTAATAGGATATTAAACTAGTACTTTAAAATGTATGTTTATTCCTAGGACTTCCGAATGCCGCATGACATTGTTGTTACCACAGATGGAACCGTTTATGTTGGAGACGCAACCACTGACACAGTATTGAAATTCGTCTCTTCAGAAAGTAAGAGTTTTAGATTTTGCTCCATTTAATTATTTCTCTTGATCTGTTAATCTGAAATGTATTTAACCTTAAATGTGTTAGATGTGAAACCAATTTACAAAAAGTGAGAAATGTGACTAAACCTGTGAAAGGTTCCATATGGAGTAGTACTGTCAAAATTTATTAGAGGCTTGATTTAATACGGCATAAGCCACAGCCAGTGAAAATACAGAATCGATTATAGCAGATATTAACCGAAGATGCGACTTTTGTTTGGGCTAAACTTTATTTTAAAATGATTTGGATACTGTTTGTTACATGCAAGATACTAAATGCTATCAGAGAAAGGAAGAAATTAAAGCAAACAGGAGTAATCCTTCTTCAAAGTGCACATGGTACATTTCTGGGGCATTTGCACCCCTTTCCAGCTATCCGAGAGTTACACTTTTTCTTTTTTTTCACATATTATTATTATTATTATTATTATTATTATTATTATTATTATTATTATTATTATTTCTTAGCAGACGCCCTTATCCAGAGTGACTTAAAATTGTTACAAGATATCACATTATACATTATTTCACATTATACAGATATCACATTATTTTTTACATACAATTACCCATTCATACAGTTGGATTTTACTGGAGCAATCTAGGTAAAGTACCTTGCTCAAGGGTACAGCAGCAGTGTACCCCACCTGGGATCGAACCCACGACCCTCCGGTCAAGAGTCCAGAGCCCTAACCACTACTCCACACTGCTGCCCCCTGCGTACTAGATTGTTGATTCTTGTGGGAGAGCGGAAGGGAAGTTATTGATTTGTCCCTACATAGGTATTTAACCAATAGTCTTTTTTTATAAAACCTGTGCATAATACAGTGTGTATAATACATTAGTTCCCAGCACTGCATGCTTTACAGTACCATGCTTATTACCTGATGCTGTAAGTATTGGAGAAAAATCTGTCTTCAGGGAGCAAAAAAGTATTACTTTTACTGTACAGGCTACCACACGCAGCTCCTGTTTACTTGCAGGAAAGAGTGCTGAGAGTTGCAGGAAATCTGGGTTCTAAAAGTATTGATTTAGCCCTACAGATTAATTTAATCCTGTGTAGTCAATTTACTATTTTAGAATGAGTCTGTGTGCATGTATAATACATCATTTTCCAGTACTGTATTTGATTACTACATTATGTACAGTAACCTGCTTTTTTCCTCATACAGTTAGTTATTGAAAAAATCTAATTTTATTCCGCCAGTTTGGGGAAAAAAAACAAAACAAAAAAAAACAGCCTCTGTTGATTTGTAAAATTGATGCCTGTGAGAGACGACAGGCAATTCAGAGTAAATTATTATTATTATTTATTTCTTAGCTGACGCCCTTATCCAGGGCGACTTACAATTGTTACAAGATATCACATTATTTTTACATACAATTACCCATTTATACAGTTGTTTTTTTTACTGGAGCAATCTAGGTAAAGTACCTTGCTCAAGGGTACAGCAGCAGTGTCCCCACCGGGGATTGAACCCACGACCCTCTGGTCAAGAGTCCAGAGCCCTAACCACTACTCCACACTGCTGCCCCCATGTGCCTCATTTGGCATTCTTTTTTATGTTTTGAGAGATGGAGCCTATCTTTCTTTTTTAATGTATGCAAGTTCTGTTTGTGTACTTTTTTGATGAAGAATGAAGCTGCTTTAAAAAAAAAAATACTTTGCACTTCAAAACAACATTTATTCGATACAGAACAGTTGAAATAATAATATAAGCCAGTTTTGTGTTGCTCTTTTTGCTTTAAATTACAAGCTAACCACATGTATGTACGAGAGGTGCATTTGCATTCCTTTCCTCCCTCCCTGTGAGCTCCATTCTTGCCACTGACAAAGGGTTATGAGCTCAGTGTTTCTTGTGGTGTCAATGCCAATTTAAAACCAAATGTATTCAGGGAATGACAGAAAGGCTTAAAGTCTGCAGGTGCTATCCATTTATTAATTTACCCAATTTGAGATTCAGCATTATATTCTGAAGACACATCAAGTAGGCCTAGATCTCATAGTGATTTACTAAGAGTTTTATAAAATTAGGTTAAGTATATCTGGAATTGTGTTTAAAATTTTGCAGGATCATTTTTAATGTCATTGTGCTGTAGAGGTCATAAATAGGCTGATCTATAATCCTTAATTATTTAGGAAAGACAATGTGATGTATTCTACTGTTGGCAGAAGAAACCTCCCTGACAGTTTATGTAGAAAAACTTGAAGTGGAATTGACAACTCAAGGTGGTGCTAAAAAAAAAAAAAAAGGATGGACCTGTCAATCATTTGTTTGTTTGTGTGATTGCACATCTTGTCTTCAGGCTGTTATCCCTCTTATAATAAACTCCTACAAACCGTTACATGTGTGCGGTTTGAAAAGCAGTCTGGGAAATTATGTATTGTAATATGTCAATGATCACTAAAAATCCTCTCTTATACTGACATTTTTATGTAACCTAGTCTTGCATCGCTTGCAGAGATAACTGCTTGCACCTTTCTATTATTTTATTAAAGCAGCTGGCAATATCATTTTCTGTAATGTGTGCAATTTCTCCACAATTCCAGAGCTGTTTTACGGAATGAAAAATGATATAGTACATTCAATACCATATAGCCTATTGTATTACCAATGTAATCACTTCCCAAAGTCTAGTCATTCCATCACCTCCCTCAATTAGGACATTATACTGTACTTTGGGACTCCAGCCACAAGGAAAATAGATGAATGTCAGCAGCACACATCTCCAACAGATGTGGAAAAGAGGAGAGTGTGCTGTGTGAAAAACTCATAAGACTATGTTGCTGCAGGCCCTCCTATCACATGTTTTATGTAACCCGGTCTGATTTTAAGGTGACTTTGTTTTTTTTTTTAAAGGTGATTGTCTGACATGCCCATTCAAATACATGTCATTCTACCCAAAAGTGGGTTTACTCAAATATCCTGAAGCATTGTTAACGTGCATCATTTTGCATACAGCATAGGAGGTTGGTTACAATATGAAACTGTAAATCATAGAACACTCTAAATGATGAGAAATGCCATCTGAGTTCCCTAGGTTAGATATTGTAAATAAAAGTAATTGATGCAATGATTTTGATTTGTTTAAGTGAATTTGTCTAGGGTTGTTAATCATTTTGAGACAAGAATAGCAAATATGAACAATGTCTCCAGAATTCGTGACTAGAGTTTATAGGAAAATGAAGTCATACATAACTATCTAGTTTTATTTTAAGATGTTGCCCATTTTTTTTAATCTTTTAAAAATAAATTTAAAAAAAACACAGTATAGCTTGAGATTAGCTATTAATTTTGTCTTTTAAGACTTATCCTGGTAAATGTATCCTGGGGGCAAACTGAGGGCAAATGTGTTGCTCTAAAACTAATCTGGATAAAACATAAAGATTAAGGTACAAAAAAAATCTTTCTTCTGGGTGCTCTGAAGTTAAATATATTTTTAAATGAAAAGGCCCAACTGTTTTTTTTATCTTTTTTTTAATTTAATATATGTGCTCCATATTTATATTTCAGAAGCTGAACATCGCTCAGTAAAAAAGGATGGGATAGAAGTTCACGAAATAGAAGGTATGTTTTTGTTTTATTGTATAAGAACATAAAATGCAGTCAATAACTAATGCTTCTGGGTCCCCAAGTGGATCACCTGGTAAAGGCATGCCTGCATGGTGTGCGGCTTGAGTTATAGTCAGGGGAGCAGCAGTTCGTGTCCTGGCTGTGCGAAGTCATTGGTCTTTGCTGCAGATTCCACATTGAGCATCACATTGGCTATGGGCGTTCCTGCGGTTTAGAGAGGCAAAACAAGCAGGGTCAGTGTACATTGTTCCCCCGAGACAATGTTGATGGGATAGCTTTAGTTTGCACACTGTCTTAAATGTTGATCTCAAGGGTTTGTTTGAGTATTATTTTGGAAACCCGATAAGGATCAGTTAGCCCTTTCTTATGCAGCGGATTGTGGGATACTAGGAGAGTAAAGGTGGTCCTTTTATTTTTTGGGATGTGTTTGGTTCCAAGAACAAATGTAATGCTGAACTTAGACCCTAGTTGTTACCAGCCTTTTGTATTGTTGCATTGGCTTTTATAGTATAGACCAACGTTTCCCAAAGGGGCGGTTGCGACCCAAATATGGGTCTCCGTAAGGGTTCTGATTTTGAAATGGGTGCAAAACGAAAACATGTCTAATCCTACTTACAGCTCAAAGAAACAACAACGAAAAAAAACCTTGCTATTACCATCTTTATATTAACTTTGTTTTTTCTTACATTGGTGACGAGGATGATCCTGTTCATTAAAGATAGGAAACTCCATTCCTATGAGCTAGGATGCAATAAGTAAGAATTACAAGAAGTTATATTTACAATTACATATTAGTACTGCAATAGCACACAGAGGGGGGCTCCCGAGTGGCGCATCCAGTAAAGGGGCTCCGCGTGGAGTGCAGGATGCGCCATATAGCCTGGAAGATCGCAGGTTTGAATCCAGGCTGTGTCACTGCCGACCATGACCGGGGGTTCCTAGGGGGCGGTGCACAATTGACCGAGCACCGCCCGGGTAGGGAGGGATTAGGTCGGCAGTGGAATCCACTGTTCACCGCACACCAGTGACCCCTGTGGCTGATAGGGTGCCTGCGTGTCTGCAGTGGAGCCATTCAGATCTGTGTTGGTCCTCCAGCACTATAGGTCTGGTGGCTTCGTTGTGGATCTGCAGTGCGAAAAATGACGGATTAGCAAGAACACATTTCGGAGGACGCGTGTTTCAGCCTCCCATTTCCCGTGTCACCGGGGGGTTGCAGCGGTGAACCGGGATAATAACAATAATTGGGCATTCCAAATTGGGTAGAAAACCGGGGTAAAAACCATTGGCAATGACTAAATTTAAAAAAAAAAGAATATCACACTCATTTAATTTAACGAAGGTTTTAATGAATCAGAGCAGTAGTAGTGCCCTTTCAGTTTATTAAATGCTTTAAAAATTGGATTAGTTGGTTGCGCAGACCACCGTAAATCCCAAGTAATAAGCAATCTGGGCGATCCAGTGCTTTTACCGGTTTAACAGCATTAGTATTTCAATACAGTAATACAGATATGGTTATTATACATTTAGCCTTCAGGCTGATCATGCAAAAAGCTAAAGCGCCCACAGCTACAGTATATCCTATAACATTCAATATATCACTCTCTTAAAACTAACACTTAATTTAGCACATACCTTATAGTAATGCATCCAATATTAAAGAGATATAAATTCAAATATATGCTTACCTTCCAGTATATGGAAGTGTAGTGTAAGATATATGAAAAATAAGAACTGTCTTCAAAAGGCAGAGATGTCTGACTTAGACCAATCAGTAATCAGTTTTTCCGAGACCATCAGAGAATGGACCACGTCAGCTTGCAAGATCAAGATCAATGGTATCAAATGGGGTCTTGCTGTGGGCTTATATAGGATTTTCCCTACATTGAATACATCAGGAGTCGCAATTAAATCTGATCATCAATGTGCCTTGACTGTTCTTATCGTTGAGTTAATGATATATTCTAGAAGGATCCGGTCAACTGTTTTTAAAACTAATTGGAGTTACATAACAACCTTCAAAAGTAATTGGATATAACTCCTTTCCAAAATATTGGAACACAATCTCCTGTTCTCTTTTTTAACCCCTCCTTTTTCTAAGACGTGAGGTGAACCAAAGGTCACAGGATCCTTGCTACAATACAATACAATACGATACAAGTTTATGTGTATTAAAAGAGATGCTGTTTTATATATAACATCAACTTTCTGTGTGATGATATTAACCTGGGTCTACAATATACTCCCTCTGAGCAGCATATTTGTCAACTTTTCAAATTAGTTTACTTTCATATACAGGTGTGTTAACAAAGTATTGGACAAAGACTGTAGGGGGTTTATCACAAGCCTTTGAATAAAAACCAGTAAGCAGTGGTCATTTCAGTTATTTCCATTTAAATGTAAGCTATAGTGAACATGTTAAATATAATAGTCGTGTGTTTAACTGTGCCATTCTTGGATTAAGCCTGACCTCTGTTTCAACCCAGATACCCTTTATACTTGCCAAAATTAGTGTTTTAATTAATATGAAACTCCACAGTAAGCGCTTCTCCAAATTCACAGCATGAAGTCATTTTTTGGCTCTCAAACATTATCCCAATTAAAGTCGCTACCTGCCTGATAAGAACTGATACTGTAGACAACTTTTCTAATTTAAATTAAATGCTCGCTTCGGCTGCCAGGTTTTCATTAATTTCTATGATATAATGAAGAGAGTTAATTTTGCTCATTATAGAAAGGCCTTGGATTCAAAACTGCTGACAACCAGTAAATCTCGCTTCGACTGCCAAAAAGAACTGTCCAGGTCTAGCAAGCAGGTAGAGTCAAGGCTATTAATTTAATTATTTTTAGTAAGTCTACTGTGTACTAAAATTATTAAATACAGTTTACACTTTATTGTCTTATATTCAAACCTAACAGTTCCTGTTTTTTATTGCAGTAAAACATTTATATAAATAAAACATTTATATTATTTAGTTTAATTTGATATTGGAATGTCTAAAAGACTTTTTGTTTAGTTGGAAACATAAACTGAACTAATTCTTAAATTGATTAAATTAAATGAACATCATCTCCAAATGTGTTTTAACAGTTTGTTCACAACATTGTCAATGCCAGGCATTTGTTATAATGTAAATATGTTCTTTCAACAGTTTAACTTTAAATGGCATTATAAGATGTATTTCTAATTCAGTTACTTCAGTATAACAGTTGCTCCTAGAAATTGTAATATTATCTTACTCCATCTGTTATGAAGTCTTTTAAGCTTTTAGTGGAAAGTCCAGTTATTTACATATAAATACAGGCTACCATTATTATTGTATAGTCTTGCTTTTTTTCAAATACAACATTCTAATAGCTGTATTTTTTCAGTCTTTTTAGAATATGTACTTTTAACTCAGGGACTCCATTTTAGATCAAGACTTAATACTTATTTCAAATAAGATACATGACTGTTAATCCATTTAAACTATACATTTGTTTAACTCTTACGAAATATAGCAGCAAAATATAGACTAAATTGTTGATTCGAGTATTCTGTTTCCATTACTTTAGAATACTTGCTTTTAGATTAAAGACGGTCTTTAAATTGAGTTTACTTCTTTTATTAAATAAGAGACTTGAGTGTTGGTATGTTCTTGAACTAGTTTAAACTGTATACTGGTTTTCTAAGTCTTTATAGTTTCCCCATTATAAGACTTTTATTCTTCTCTTACTTTAAACATCTACACCAGTAAAATATATATGGTATATATTTGCTTGGACTATGTTCTTCCTTTTTAGCTCAGCACAGCAACTCTGTCCAGAAAGTTGGCTACCTTTTCTCATCAAATTAGAATGTGCTAACAAGGTCTAGCATTTAAGTCAAACAGTTGCCTTCATCTGATAAGAGCCTGCCAAGAGCAGGTCAGCCCGACCTCTCTCTGCAGGCTCCTTCACAGGCTGCACACAAAAGCTACCTACAATATTTTCTACTGGGTATGATCTATTTGAAAAGAGTACATACAGTATTAATATAATTATTGACAAAGAGTATGTCATATTATTTCAATCAATACATGTTAGTTTAAATCATCCAATTCATGTCTAAGAAATCAGCACGTTCCCTACAAGATTTGAACTCTGCACCAGGCTACGCTCGGACTGGTTCTGCGAACACTACGACAGGCCTTTTCATCCAGTGCTTTACATTGCAGGTGTGGGCAACCAGGGTCACCATTTGATACCTGCAAGACACTTGTACACGTTTGGCAGGAACACCCTCCTCACATTCTAGCTTGCCCATGTCACTGGATGACCACTGTCACAACCCACACATTAAATTATTTTCACATCTCGTGGGCCCACATTCAAGTGTGAAAATGACATCCCTTCAGGACTATTACATTCAAATGGGATTCGGCAGTGTCTGACTAAGTGACTCCAGGCAGGGCAGGGTTTGGACCTGGTCGGTGGTGATTCACCTCTGCACTTATCACATCCACACATTAAAAAATGATTGTTTTCAACTGCTCTGCTCAGAGTCAGCTCTGTACCATGAACAATAGTCCTGGTTCTGTAACTTTTTCCCTGACACATTTCATGTTGTTCACAGAGGGTAAATTTAGGAGGCACGCCCTCCATCCAAAATACAGGTGTGGGCAAGAATTCACTATTTTTCATATCCACTTGGCTCCCAACCTTTTTGCTCTTGCACATCATCAGTGGGCAGACTCATTGTAACTGAATCTGGGTCCATTAAAGAACTGCTCACCCTAGCAACTGAGACCTGCCATACAAAAGGTTCTAATGATTTATAGCACAAAAGGGATATGTCAAGACTACCTCCGACAACACCCACACAATTGGTGGTGCAGCGCCCTCTTATAACGTAGCATATCTAGAACTTTCCCTTCTAGTTAAAATGTTCACTCCACACAGAGGATTTATGTGCAGTTGCTTGTAAACAAATTGGTCCATTTTGAAGAGAACACACTGTTCAAAACTGCAAGATAGGATAGGAAAACATGTATGCATCTTATTTTTATTTTATTTTTTTATGGATTACTTTAGAATCTATGATGCAGGGTATTTGCTTTAAATTGGTTTTGTCTGCTCAGTACGTCTGTTTTACACAGAAAGTCATTGGTTTCTTTGTGCTGAAATTGTTTGTTTGATCATTTGTTTTTGATACCAAGAGAACCTGTTCATGCTTGAAAAATGTACTAATTTGGTTTGTTCTTTTCTTTTAAGAAACAGAAACCATTATTCAAGCAAAACTAAAACCCCAACCCAAAGCACAAGAATTACCAAATGAAATCCCCCAAGAAGTGAAGAAAAAAAACCTTGTGAAGCCGGCCACTCCGGGAGTTTCACCAGCTATTATCACCACCCTGCTGCTAATTCCTCTTGTTGTTCTAATATCCATTGCTGCTTTCATACGATGGAGAAAAACTAGGATGTATGGAGGTAGTTTACTGTTTCTTTTTAAATTTTAAAATATTTGTGTATTAAAATAGAAATGTAAGGTGCTTTTTAAAAAGTGTATAAAGAAATTGGAAATTGATTAAGAAGCAATGCAAAGAACTGGATTCTGTTGAAAATATTTTGCTCGGATGTACAACAAGGGATACAGCAAATCTAAAGTAATGGGTTTCTCATAAACAATACAGAGTGTTCAGTAACTGTTTAAGCCTGTGGTTAGGATTGTGAAATGCAAGACAAGGTTGTACTATTGTCCAGTCCTGATTTAAAGGAATGAGTACAAAAGAGAGGTACGAGTATATTCTGGTCCAACATGCACTTGGTTAGTGGTACAGGATTTTTATTTCCAATGTGATAATGATCTCAGACCACTGCAGCACTCTATCAGCACTATTTAGAGAGAAAAGTCAGAGATGGGGAAGTGACATTGATATACTGGCCTCTCCAAAGACCTGATCTTAATCTTAACCTTTGGCAGTATACGAAAGTCTGAGACTCAACCAGATTTCTGAGCTTAGCGAGAGGCATCAGTACTAGTTTGATGTGAAGTGATAATCAGACTCACTAAATGCTTTGCCAGTTTTTTGAAGAGTACTGTAAAAGATAAAAACAGTTTTCAGGCTACAGTTTTCTAATATTGCTGCCATTGATAAAGGTATTCCCTTGAGACTGTATCATATTTGACCTTTTTACTACTACTTTCTTTTTCTAGAAGGTACTGAAAAATTGGAATCCAGTTCATCTGGGGGAATCTTAGGAAAACTTAGAGGTAAGTGGGATAGACTAATAAATACAATTAAAAAATGATGTACACATTAACATTGCTTCCGTGATCAAGATGACATTTAAAAAAGCAGCATTTTCACAGGGACACGCAACACCTGTTAGTAAATGGCTTCCGATATCCTTCAAATCCTGCTGCTTTATTTTTATACAGTAGATTATTTAAACGAATGAGCTGTGTGCAGGATTTCACTACTGATGCCACACTGATGTTGTGAGAAGATGTTTTGTATATCAGTATAGGCTGTGAAGCAAAGGTTGACAGAAACCGAGTATATAACCAAAAAAAGCAAGCTTTTGCAGATTGTTACTGGGCAAATCAACATGAACTAATGTCCATTCTGCCATGCACAGGGAAAGGCAGCGGTGGCCTTAATCTAGGGAACTTCTTCGCAAGTCACAAAGGCTACAGCAGGAAAGGATTCGACAGGCTGAGCACAGAAGGTAGTGATCACGAGAAGGATGATGAAGAAGCCACAGACTCAGAAACAGAAGAGTACTCTGCCCCTCAGCCTCCAGTCTCCTCATCTTCCTGAAACTGAATTGCAACACCGAAACTCTGAACAACGCCGACTTCCCTATTGCTCATGTGTTCAGGATGTGTATTTAATAGTAACTGTAACTGCATTGGCTGCCAATAATTTATTTGTTTGCGTAAAATTCCACTTCTGACTGCCATTCTGTTCAGTTTTGTCATATAAATGGTACCAGATTCAAAATGCTGGTAGTGCAAAGGTGAATCATCAGAAATCTTTTTAGTTTTTTGTTTGTAGTGTTTTATTTTTACTACTTTTTTGCAATAGCTTCTTCCAGCATTAACCAGCCAAACAACATGTTTCTGTTTTCATTTGTGGGACTTGTGGTTGAGAGAATTCTTATCTGTACATTTGTGCCTTTTCAATTAAGTATTTAGCCTTCAGCAGTACGGAAAAACAACGTGTGCCACATAAAAAGACAGAGCTGCTGAGTTTTGTCTTCTATTTTTTCCATGTTATCTCATTAATCGAAAGGAAAAGGGTAATAAAATGTATTCTGTATTTAAAATTGTATTTACTAAATTTCCTATTTGATGTAGTGCTGAGATGGGTCTGATATTTATTGTCAAATACTGAGGTTATACTATCAGAACACTATTTTCAGTAACAATGTAATTTGTGTAATAAAGTGTCTGTAAAGCATAGATTTATGTACTGTCTTGTGTTCTGAATCATTCAGTATTCCATTCCTAAAAAAAAATGTAAAGCCTACAAACCGTATCTCCTATATGCACAACAAAGCCATCCATCAAGGACACTTTTCTTGACTGCCTTTTCCCCGGGTTGCTTTTTTACCTTCGGAATATTGTTTTTCCCACTGGACAGAGTCCAGTTACTAAGTGACAAGCTTTGCATACTGTTCAAACATCAGCAAAAAAAATCAAGAGAAGCCAGGTGCAAGTACCCAAAGGAAGAAGTGATTGTTATCATTGGTGTAAAACAAGTATAAAGTATTTGAACAACACCTGAAAGTAATATCCCCATCAAGGGTATGAATATGATAAAAAAAAATACGTTATTATAAAGGCCAACAAGAGCTACATCCACAAGATGTTCAATAGAATATTTTAACAATTTACAGGTGTATCAAAATCACAAATAGATCCCTATAGCTTGCCTGTAGTACAAAATGCATTCAAGTTTTCTCAAACATGTAATTCAGTAATTGACCCAGATTCTAATGAAGTAATGACTGACCATACCATTGGATCAACCATTCTCAAGCAACAGCTAAAAGTTGGATATGCAGGTAATTACAAGTAGAAAGGCACTTTCACTAGAACTATTGATGGAGATAAGCATTCCCTGCAGAGGATGATGAATTAAGTATTAATAAACTATAAATTAATGAATTGTCTGTATAGAAATCAATGTAGCATTTCCAGTGTTCAGAATAGCTAAATATATCAAATAAATGTTGTTGTTGTGCTCCATGGAAAATGAATACTGCTTGACAGGAGGAAGAAACTGGAGGGCCTGAAACCTCCTGGCCACAGATCTACCAACAGTAACACTTTTCTAAATGGTGGATTGACAGAATAAATGATTTGATCTAACATCATGTTTTGTATGTCAACCCAACCTCTGATAAATTGAATGTATCATTTGTTTCATCAAGCACACCGTTCTTATCCTTGCTTGATGAAACAAATGATACATTCAATTTATCAGTTTTATTTTGTTCAAGAATCAGCTGGTCAGTACAGGTATTGACCTAAATCTATAAAACCACAGTGCAGTACATGCTATTGCAGAGGATAGGTTGTTACTTTAAAAAATAAATAAACTGTGTAGACCCTAAAGCTTTTTTTTTTTTTTTTTTTTTTTAATTAAGTAAGTATAGTTGCCTCAGGTATTTTCATTCTACATATTATAAACACCAATGCGATTTACATTCTGTATATACCATGAAATAGTCCCACTTTGAGAAATTGAATGAAAATCCAAAGGGACAGCATGAAATTATATTGGATAATATTTAATGCCCATTCTCATTTAAATACCATTAATATATTATATTGTTTAGAGCTTTACAGCGTTGTATTCATTATAAGAGATATGACTAATAAGTGAAGGTGACCGCATAAAACATTTACCTGAGATCATAGCTGATTTTCTTTGTACACTGGTCTTGACTTCTGGGCTATTGCTAATTTGGTGAAGCATAGCTTTTAGATTGTGACAATAAATCACTAACATGCCCAACAGCTATTTATAAGCAGATAGCAAAATGTTCATTGTCTGAAGCTTGTGAATTACTCTACATCCAATGACAGTATCACATTACACCAGAAAAATGTTATCATCCCATTTAACACTAGTTCTGTCTCATTTTTGCAAGCTTCTTGGTATACTCAAAGGACACAGATAACAGATATATTAAGCATTCCGCCATCTAATATTGCAGTCATTCATAAAGTTTTATTTATTTTAATAGGGTGTTAAAGCAGAATTTCAAAGGAGACATAGAGATGGTCTGCTTGTGTGTGATAGACTGCCCTGTAATAGACACACTTCCTCTAGTAAGTTTCTCTTTGCCCTCTATGCATGGAAGAGATATGGGCTCACATGTTGTCAAAATCTGTATTGTTTTGAATCAATGATCATTGGATTATTAATTTTTATACTGCATGTTTACAGCTAGATGAGTATCAGTGTTGTGCATTTGGTGGCAGGGACAACATATAGTAAAAAGTAAATCAAATACAATCTTTGATCAAATTAGACTGTGAGCTATGAAAGATAATTCAGACAGCTGCTGCTTATAATCTTTTAAATCAAGGAAAATAAAAATTGAACATACAAAAAAAATCTGAGAAATTACACTATGTAACACAATTTTTGTTCCTGGGTAGTAAGTGTTATTTCCTAATTGCTTATGCCTCAAAAGTATAGAAAATGGCTATTATTCCCCACAAACTTTGCTTTTGTGACCAGGACAGTGATATTTTGAAATTTACCTATTTCCAATGAGAAAATGGGTGAATTTGTGTCTTTTCGTTCACATAAAGTCAGAAAAAAACAACATATGAATCCAAATTAACATGTATTTATACTAAAGTAATACAAAAATGACTACAAAATATTTAGAAGTGAGTAGTTTTTCAAGATTTACGATTATACTGTAAATCACTTTCACGAATCAGCCCCCAAATGTAGTCTCCCATCATGTTCTCGTTATACAGTCCTTGGTAGCGGCGTTCAAAGTCCAGTATATCCTGGTGGAAGCGCTCGCCTTGCTCCTCCGAGTACGCTCCCATGTTCTCCTTGAATTTATCAAGATGAGCATCAAGGATATGGACTTTGAGGGACATCCTACAGCCCATTGTGCTGTAGTTCTTCACCAGAGTCTCAACCAGCTCCACATAGTTTTCGGCCTTGTGATTGCCCAGGAAGCCCCGAACCACTGCGACAAAGCTGTTCCAAGCCGCTTTCTCCTTACTAGTGAGCTTCTTGTGGAATTCATTGCACTCCAGGATCTTCTTTATCTGTGGTCCGACGAAGACACCGGCTTTGACCTTTGCCTCAGACAGCTTAGGGAAGAAGTCTTGAAGGTACTTGAAGGCTGTCGACTCCTTATCTAGAGCTCTGACAAATTGTTTGATAAGGCCCAATTTGATGTGCAGTGGTGGCATCAGCAACTTCCGGGGGTCCACCAGTGGCTCCCACTTGACGTTGTTCCTCCCCACAGAGAACTCGGTCCGCTGTGGCCAGTCCCGCCTGTGGTAGTGCGCCTTGGTGTCCCTGCTGTCCCAAAGGCAAAGATAGCAGGGAAACTTGGTAAAACCGCCTTGGAGACCCATCAGGAATGCCACCATTTTGAAGTCTCCTATGAATTTGATGCCATCTCAGAAAAATGCAGATATGTATCCACTTAGGCAGCTGGAACTAAACTGAACTGGTGGGCTTAAGGCCCCTGTATTTATACTACTATTTATATTACTGGGAAGTTCTAGAAGTTACTCCAAGTTTACTCAGCACTGAATCTATCTGGAATGTTCTGGAAAATAGGTAAATTTCAAAATATCACTGTCCTGGTCACAAAAGCAAAGTTTGTGGGGAATAATAGCCATTTTCTACACTTTTGAGGCATAAGCAATTAGGAAATAACACTTACTACCCAGGAACCAAAAAAAATAATAATAATTGTTACACGATGTTATTACTACTGCAATGCAAGAATTCAGTTGTAATGTGGCGCTTGAGAGACACCTTGTGGTAGATAACTATACTTCCAAATCTATCAAGGAACTGCTATATTTACTTGATCTGTAACTTTGCATTCTATATTCCAGTTGCAAATATGGGTACTGTCGAATGAATTATATCATTTAAGCATAACACTGAACAACTGGTAAAATAATATATATATATATATATATATATATATATATATATATATATATATATATATATATATATATATTAGGCCTATAAGGTTATCACATACAATATTGTGATTTAATAAAACCTGAAACAATACTTCACAATGGCATAAAAATAGATAAATAAATAAATAAATAAATAAACAGTGGAAAAACACTGTCATGACCAGCAAGGAACTTTGAAAAAAAAAAAATCTTAATTGGGAACTCCAGTTTGAATCAATGGTGATCTCGAAATTGGGATGACAGAATTTATTTACTGGAGGGCGTTTACAGTAGAAGATGCTCTTGTGATTTTAAAATTATGTCCAGTTCTAGCAGTGAACCCAGCCAGTTAGGAGGATTCTAGGTGGCAGATACCCAGTTCACCCCCTGTTAGATGCCTGGTATCATATCTGTCAGGTTCCTGTGTATCTGAGGCTTTGACAGCTGCTGCTACTCCAGTTCCGCTCTCTTTGGTCTGTCTTCATTTTGATAGCTCTGCAGGGCTTTCAAACCCTCACTGAACAGTCTAATCCCATCTGACTGTATCTGAGCAAGATGCCTTCCATTGTGGCAGCTTATTCAAGGCCCCTCTCACGGTTTATCGGCTGCTTAGAGAAGGTGACCAGCAGATCTGGTTGTTTTACTGTAGGAATTATGATACTTTTGTTGAAATTTGAAACAGTCTCTAAAGATTGAAGGGTTCTTCAAAGGTTGTACATATATATATATATATATATATATATATATATATATATATATATATATATATATATATATATATATATATATATATATATATATATATACTGTGAGACAGCAGGGAGGGGGTTAAAACCTCTCTGCAGTAAAAACATGTGCGGAATGCACATTTGTCTTGTTTAATTGTTTTTCTGTTAATTGTTTTATTGTTAATTATCACCTGCACCTGGCTATGATTGTAAATTAGAGCCAGGTGCAGGGTTTATAAGGAGAGCAGTCAGTCTGCTCAGGGCTGCTGAGTAGGAGGTAGGAAGAGGTACTCTGCCTCCCAGCAGTCGTAAGGGAAAAGTGTGTTGTATTAAACCTGTGTGGTGTTGTTTATTGTGTAGTGGGGAAACAGCCTAGCTGTCCCACTGGTAGTCAGGGTGTTCCTGTGTGTTAGTTAGTGCTCGTACAGAGCTAGGTGTTTGTTTTGTATTTTTGTTTATTTTGGTGTTTATTAAAAATAGCGCACTAGCGCTTAAAAATCCATTTTGTGTGTGCTGGGTCAATTTTTAAAGGGGCAACAAACCTGAGTGGGTGAGTGTTTGTTTACAGTACATAAGCTAAATAAGGTAAAAATGCTATTCAGGTTATGAGCACAAAAGAAGGCTTGGAATATGTTCATATTTTACTATTATAACAATGTTTGTTTTGGTTTTTTTTTCTACTGTTATCCGATTAACCAAATATCTCTACAATTTGCCTAAACCTCTGGATTTTTTTTCCTTATTTGGACAGCCCACTGCTGAATACCCCCCTTGTTATATTATCTCTACTGCATTTTAAAGGTCAACAAGGCAGCTTTTATAGATTTCTACAGCTACCCAGTCAAATATCAAGCAGCTTTAAAAGTATTCCAACCTGTCTGTCTGTATTACTGTGTGTGCTGTATGTGTATGTGTGTGAGTATTTACAGAAGCTTCTCTTCAGAGTAGACATTACGAAACTGCATTTGGGCGGGGGGGGGGGGGGGGTGATTTCTGTAAACTTCAATGTTATGTAACTACTCTGTTTGGTGTGCCACCCTATTAGCATCCCTTCTTTCTTGCATTTTAAATTAAATGCAATCAAGAAATATACACCCCATTTGCTTTTGAATCTGTTTGCAAAGTATGTGCATTTGACAGTTGATCAGTTTCAGTTGTCTATGAGCATTGTGATATACCTGACAATGCTGAGGAAGAGTGTAACCACTGCCCAGTGGATATGAGCTTTAAAAGAAGAGCTGCTTCAAACCTCCTAAATCGCATTAAGTTCTTCCTTTTTGCACACTAACACAAACCTTTCTTTTATCTACTTAAAGCTGCTAGGACATAAAATGACATGTACTGTAAAGTAGATGCATCCTTATGGAAATGGTGATGCTAATTATGATGCTATTGAAAGCACTGAAACATGAACAAGCCTAGGTAATGGCCGTTATGTGCATACTTGGCTGGCCCAGGTCAAGTGCTGAAGGTCAAGTTGATGTATTTTTCTGCTGGATAAAATTGTATTGTAGCATTAAGAAACATAGGTAGTGGTCATTATGCGCATGCTTTGTTAGCCCATGTTAAATGCTGAAGGTCAAGGCACATTTAATATGAAATCAATATTGTGTAAAATTGGAACTAGGATATTTCATAAGTCCACAATTTAGTTTTTATAAGCAATGCAGTCTAACTGGGGCTGAAGGGGTAGCTAGTGGGTTATAATAACTGCAACTGCACCTTTTGTTAGGCATGGCTGGTAATAAGGGGTATTACGTAACTTATTTTTTCTTTGCTGTGTCTGATCAATTCTATAATTTAATATTATTTAGTAGTATTTAACATATTGTTTGTTATTTTCTTTCTTATTTTTTTCTTTATTTATTTTTTACAGAAAACATGCCTCAATACCCTTGGAGCCTGCATCTAGCCAAGCCAAACAACAGCCACCTCTATCCACCCTCACCACACCTGCTGAGAAATGGAGCAGCACTGACCCTCGTCAGATACAGGCAGATACTGCTTGTCAGTCTTGTAGACGGAAAGCTTATGTCAGTGTCACATGGAGAACTCCCTCTTCTATGCCTTCATGCAAGAAACTCAACCAGCCTTCAGCATCCCCAGCCACATGCACTTTGTCCATTACCTGATGCATGAGCAGTATACCCTTCTGCACAGTAAGCTGCAGGAACTTGTCAAACTGGCCCAGAGTGTTTGCCTCACTATTGATTTATGATCTAGTCACTGGCCACATGATCATCAACGACGCCCTAAAGACAGTGTTGTTTGCCTGCAAACGTGTCAAGAAGAAACACACAGCGGACAATATACTCCAGTACTACAAGCAAATTGTGGCCACCTACAACATGTCAAGTAAAATTTCCAGTATTGTCACTGGCAATGCTTCCAATATGGTTGCAGGGTTCCATCCTTAAGCCAAAAGCCCCTCAGGACTCCAGTGAAAGTGACCTGGATGGTGAGAGTGTGTCAGATGACAGTCCCATGGAATACCTGCCTCAACACGAGTGTTTTGCACATTCACTTCTACTTGTTGTGAGGGACGGACTCAAGTCATCAACACAGGCCACCAAAGTCCTGGTCAGTCTTATCCATTAACCTGTGCTGTTAAACTAGGGCAAAATTGGCAAACATTACATTTTAGTTGCTCTTTCTTTGTAGAGCTGGCGTAATCAGATTACTGCATGGCACGGCGGTGGCTTAGCCTGAGCATAGTTGCCCTTGAGGTAGCTGCCCACGGTCGTATGCTGGATCGGGCTCAGTTGCCTTCTCCTTTGCCCCCATTACACAAGGAGTGGTCCAGACAAATCAACCAGTGTTTAAGCACATTGAGTGACTTTAAACACCACCCATGAATTCAACGATCAAAGCAAGACGGGTCGGGTTTAATTCAAAGACTGGGACAAGCAAGAAGTTATGTTCTGAAGTCATGCTCTGAAGTGGGGGTAGAATCATGTTCTGAGAAGGCTAAGAGAGGGTGAAATCAGATCCTAAGAGGGCCCTGCTCTCTGCTGTGCGAGAGACTGAACCAGGAAACAGGACACTGCATTGATCCGAAAGCAGGTCTTTGTTATTATTTTGCTGCTAGAAACCAACCACAAAATGAACTGAAGCAAAAGCCAGCAGCTGTGCCTCAGGAAGGTCCTATAGCCCATACCAAAAGAATTGCAACAAGAGCACTTTTACAAACTACATAACTTTTCAATTGCAACACATTCTTTGAACTGTGAGTTGCATCTGATCAACTGAACTATTTCCAGTTGGAAACCTTCCAAAAAGATAATGTTGCAAGACTATTACAAGTTAACTGCTGTCTCCCTTTGAAAATAACTATTGTTTTGCTGAGAGCCGATGCAATACAATGACAAGGACAACCGTCTTCTTTTCTTTCGGTGGAACTTCAGATAGAGAGATAGATGGGAGAAACTGCAGTGTTCTCATCACCCTAAGAAGACAGACTTCTTTGTTGAAAATTCAGCATATCAAATATAAACATTTTATTACTCGAGAAATTAACTGTAGCTAATGCTATCAAGTTAGTGGATACATTGTTCTAGAAATAGAATATAACTTCCTGTTTTGGAGTGTGCAAGAAATGTATTGTGTTTGTTGAAAATGTGTAACTCAAAGGAGTTGCCTAATAAATGCAGAGAATTTAATCATTGCCCAATTTCTGAGATAATTTGAATATAGAATCAATTGAGGTTGATAACATATTGTCAGTTTGGTAGATCACGTCTAAACTAAATTAACACAGTAAAACTAATTTGATAAATTAGATATTGGAATGATGGGAAGTGTAATTAATTCTCTTGCATTTTGATATGATATATGATTGATTAAAATGAGAAACAAGTATTGAAAATACTAATGCAAAGTACACCACTTTGTGATTAATCATAATTAATATCAGTATCTTAGCCATGTATGCCAATAATGTTGTGGTTCTTGTAATCGTTTGACTAAGGAATCAATGAGCTGTATACTGTTCATGAGCATCCCTAACCAACAGCCTTTCCTTTCTGTAAGATTAGATTAGTTGTGCACACTTTTTATTTTTAAATAAAATCTTGTTTTTATATTTCTGACACGTTGTGTGACTGTCAATTACTGTCAAGGGAATTCAGGTTCTACATGATGCTGAACTCATAAGGTTTTTATATATATAATATATATAAAAAAGTGATATTATAAAATTGATATTAAATGTAAAACTTCATCCATAAAGTGTTCAACGCCATCACTTATGTGCTATGATAAAGGTTCTGCTGTTATGATTAAATACTTAAACTTGTATTTTTTTTGTGGTATAAAGGTAGGTCTATAACAAAAGTAGTAATGGTAAACAGATCAGTGTTTTTAGTTTCCATGTGAAAATAATAAATGATGAATCCTATGCAGTTTAAATTATTCCTGACATGCCTCTAAACACCATGAAGGTTACCAAAATATTTTCAGAACACCAGTCAATGTAAGCTGTTTACTGTAAATTAAAGAGCTGTTGCCACAATTTCTTAGAATTTCAGCCCTGCTTATTACAACATGGAAAGCGGCACTGTTTTCTGCAGGGATACTGGTGTTGACACTGGCAGACTTTGGAAGTTGTATAAACTAATATTGAAAACCTTCTCAAACATCTCTATTATGAGTCAATCAAGAGGATTGGTATATATAAGCTGCCTGTCTTCAGTTCAAGTTCAAGTCACTCACACAGTACTTGCTTAAGTTACCAACATGTTATTTCCTAGATCTCAGGCTGCTTTGCATTTCATTATACCAGACAATGCCTGGGATAAATTCGAAGCCAATGGCAGACATTTTAGTATCTCAGCGAAATCTACCTCAGACCTCCTTGGGCATATCAGAGTAAGTGCTTGTTACACTTACAATTACATAAGCATTCTTGAGGGTCTTTAAAACAAGCAGTGGAAAGCAATAGGCCATACTGCGCATAGCAGATGGCATTTTAATGAGTGTAGTTAAATCGTGTTATGAATGTGTTATGTTTCACATCATTGTAAAACATAAAATATACTGAAACAGAAACAGAAATATTTCAATATTTATAAATATTCACAACAATATTATTGCATGAGCCAGATTGCAGCAGGGATGTAGAAACATTTTCTCTAATCAACCATTTGGGCCGATGGTTCAATCCAGAGAAGCTTGGATGGAAGCGTCTGTAACAAGCTGCTTCCAGGGCATTGATATGTGTATTGTTTACTTGAATCTGTCACCCAGGTCAACCCTGCTTTATCAAAAGCAGTGTGAAATCACGTACCCGACCTGCATGACACCGGGTCCTGACCCAGGTAGGTTTCGACCCAGGTAGAGCATTCCAGTGTGAAATGAGCTATAGATTACTGGACCGCATCACCTTCCCAATAAAAAAATAACAGCAAAAATGGTTTTAAACCTCTCAGAACTAATCAGAATGTGTCCTTTAATAATATCACAGCATGTACTTCACAAATCACTTTCAATGGTGATGACAAGGTCCAGTAATTAAAAAATAAGTCTCTGTTATTACAGCATACAATTACGTTAATGTAGTTTGTTGCTACATTAACATAATTGTAATTATATTTGGAAAATGATATACTATGTCTGGAAAAGTAAGTAAACATAAGCAGTGTTTGACAAATATGGGGATTTCTGGATTTGTAAGCAACCTCGAGAGCAGCTTGCCCAGACCTACACTGTGCCAATCAGTGGTGGTGATTAATGGGTTTGCAATGATTAATTGCAAAAGTTAATTGGATTGGGCATCCAAGTGCTTATAGGAAGTGTCTCCACTGCTGGCAGTATTCACAGGCAATGTCTCTTACTGCAGGACAACAACCAGTGACACACCACATGGTTATGGACAATAGCATCAATCCACTGCTGTGGGAGGCCGAACCCTGATGCCAAGGGCTGACAACCAGGAACGAAAAATCAGCATGACTTGGTGAGGCAATCTGTAAAACCCTTGAACCGGGTCAAAAGTGTAAACCACAGGATCCAAGCTGTCATTTGAGATAAAGCTCCTCAAATCGGTGCTGCCTTTCCTATCCTATTCCTTTGTATCTCAATACTTGCTACAATATCATGTAAAACTGGTACATATATATGTTTTGTTCTTTTGTTATTTTCTTTTCAGGATTAGGTCCTTTTTTTAATAACTGATAGTAGGTATAATTCTAAAAATATATGCTTTATTATACTGTTAGACACCTCGCCAGCCACTCAATAATCATTTTAGTAATGATAGAGTTTAAAACTTGAGTCTGGACACATACAGAAAAAAAAAAAGTTTAGGATGAAGCACAAGGGGAAATACATTAGAACAGTTAGAAATAAAATCCAATAAAAGAGGTACACAGTTTCTCAAATGCATGATACTGTACATACCCCTTTTAATTTATACATTAATTGCAGACTAACTTTTACCTTGTGTTCCTAAATAAAGATCAACACTGTAGCTGCCCTAAACATTTTCACACTGCTATTTAGCACACAAGTTAACGTTGCAAACATTTTATTAATCCTCTTCTGAAAAACAAGTGCAGTGAATGGCAACAAAAAGGAAAGAATAATCTTTAAACATGCAATAATTAACTATTAGCTGGAAACATGCGTCTGTTTAACTTAGTTTATTATAGTTTTAGCTCAAATACTATTCTCATGGCAGGAAGAGTTATGTTCAAGGAGCATTCATCCCATAGGAATGCATTAGTCCCTGAGGAAATCTGAACCTCCAAATTTAGGGTATGCAGAAAGAAAGAAACATTTGACATTTGGTAATGTATGCATCATAATGTAAGCACAACAAAAAATATACCAAATATACTTGAATTTACCTTGAGAGTATTGAAATGACAGTAAACAGAAAACGAGCACATTCAAAGATGATAAGAACACAACTGGTACTGTATACCATTTTGAATTCAACACAGCTTTTTTTTTGACGCTTGTAAAAAGACACTTAGATCACAGACGTGTATGTAATAGGACTCAGTAAACTGTAGTCACAAGATCTCCAATGTTGATAGAAATATCACTGTAATGTTGTGCAATTTATTAACCTGTAACCAACTTTTTTGTGATTCCTATGAAAGACTACTTCATAAGAGAGTCAGTATCTCCCAGCTCAGCCAGTCAACACACAGATAGCTAATACAGTACTACAGGTCTATTTTTCTGAAGGGGTTGCTGGTAGAAGTTTGTTAATATTGTGACTAATATTGAGATTTGCTATTTCCCTTCTAGATGTTTTGGTATTCTTAAAGCTGCAGTGCTCCACAATATTTTCCACCAAAAAAATCCTTTTGTACTACATTGACAACTAGACATTTTGGCTAACCTGTTTGTTTACAATATGTAGAACTAAATAATCACCCTAATACTGCAACTATGGTATGGGTAGGGATACCTTCAGTTAATGAGGCTGTGTGGTCCAGTGGTTAAAGAAAAGGGCTTGTAACCAGGAGGTCCCTGGTTCAAATCCCACCTCAGCCACTGACTCATTGTGTGACCCTGAGCAAGTCACGTAACCTTCTTGTGCTCCGTCTTTCGGGTGAGACGTAATTGTAAGTGACTCTGCAGCTGATGCATAGTTCACACATTCTAGTCTCTGTGTTAAGTCGCCTTGGATAAAGGCGTCTGCTAAATGAACAAATAATACTACTTATAAAGCTAATATTTTTAACATAGGCTTGTGAGGTAAGACAATTCTATTGGGCACTGCACCTTTAATTAAAAGAAAATAAGGCAAACTTTAAAAAAAGTCTTTGTCAGTCTTTGGGATCTAAGACATTAGAAACAAAGAGGAAACTGGTCATTTCCTTTGAAATATGGGAATATAATGAATCTACTAATCATCTGACTATGATAATAATACTGCATCTTCTGGTGGAGTGCTTTGAATTAAAATCATCTAATCTTATTTAAATGACTCCTACATAGCCTGTAACTTATATTTTATTCAGAATATTAATAATCTAAAACATCTTTCAGTATTGTTTGTCTCTGGAGAGGGCTAGGATTTATAATAGAACATGTTTACTGTATTTTAAATATTCACTTCAAGAATCCACCTAACGTAACCTACAATATTTAACCCAAATCTTCTGTAAACAAAGGCACAGCCACTGGCTGTTGCTATTCCAAATACCCAACAACTCCACACTGCACACAATGGGTAGGCAGACACTGTAGGGAATCACATTGTATGTTTAAATGTAACTGACTTCAGTCTTTGTGCGAGTGCTTTACCTCCTTGTTATTGTGCAACTTATTTCACTTTGAAACTGTTCCTGCCCTGACACTTTAAGTTTGCTTCCTGTGTTACAGATAATAGTGTGAATATTGATATTCATACAAACAAAATAGGGACTGATTTATTGCACATTACTCAAATGTGCAATTTGCACCATGTGTTTTGTGAAAAGAAAACCTTTTTCAGTGGTCTTGAATTAAACGTACTGTACTTTAAAAAATTGCTATCCTCTGATCTATAGGTCATCCTCCGCTTCTTTGGAAACCATCAATTATCTGTGTTTGTGCCCATTGCAACAATACCTTTAACTGATAGCTTCACACAAATCTGCCAAACCTTGTCAAATAAAAGGAAGAATTACATGTTCCACTCCTCATTTCATTTACATGCTGACAATTAAAGACAGGAAGCTGAAGTTGGCTTCTTATTCACGTAGGTTATTCGCTCAGCTTTCTTATTTGCAAAAAACTGTCATATGAAACTAATGGGCTCTGGAATATGAAGGACATAGCTAACCTGTCTGTGACATACCTGAATGTTTAGTTATGGTTTATATTTAATAAATGATGCCCCTCACATGTTCTCTGATTGATAAATAAACTTTTGGGTTGAACTTGTTCATAAGATATTAATTTAAATTGTATGTCTGGGGTATCCAGACAAAATCCCACAGTACATAATCTACATGGACAAAATCCCACAAAACCAAAAATGGACAAAATCCCACACCAAGTATATATAATATAAATCATGTAAAGATGACCGCAGTTATTCATTCACAGTAACCTTCAGGTGAGGCTTTTATTTTATTTTGAAGCCCCCCTTCAGCTTTTCTGGTTGGATTCCTGCTTTCCTGTCACAAAAACTATAAAACAGGCAGAGATTAAAATTGTGAAGATAGAACTTTATTAAATATTTACAAATACTATTTACATAGATTTACCAGCTCACACGTTTTTAAGAGCAGTAAGGACACTGTGAATACAGATCCAGGGTGGAATACCTGCACTGTCACCCTGGATAGATCTGTATTCACAGATTTATGTGCTGCATCCCGCAGTCCTGCGAGCAGTAGCCACGAAAGGAGTCCTCACAGTAAAAACCTCCGATGACTCCTCATCTCCCGTCACCAACATATCCTGGTGGACAGTCTTTAAATTTGCTCCCACAATCCAGGCACTCAGAAATGGTGAACTCTTTGTAATATTCCTTTTTTGTTTCTTTGTTGTTCCAAGTTGAAATGCCTGTGAGATATAAAATATATATTTAGAAAACGATTGAGTGTGAACAGCCAATCAGCTTCCAGATCTAGCGGGCTTCTATTTCGCATAGATGCCCCCTGGAACGTTGAAGTGCTTAACTGTGAACTAAATTTTAAATCAATCTGTGCATAAATACTGGATTTTTCCTTTAACATTCTAATCTGCAACTAATCTGATAACATAAAAAGCTACTTAAACAGCAGTGTGGAGTAGTGGTTAGGGCTCTGAACTCTTGACCGGAGGGTTGTGGGTTCAATCCCCAGTTGGGGACACTGCTGCTGTACCCTTGAGCAAGGTACTTTACCTAGATTGCTCCAGTAAAAACAACCCAACTGTATAAATGGGTAATTGTATGTAAAAAAAAAAAAAAAAAAAGTGATATCATGGAACAATTGTAAGTCGCCCTGGATAAGGGCGTCTGCTAAGAAATAAATAATAATAATAAATAATAATAATAAAACAAGTAAAATCACTTCTTAATGAAGGCTCAATTCGCAGCCACTGGACAGCAAATCAACAGGAAAGACACGATTGGTCCACAATTCTGTCATCAGCTGGATCAAATAACACCCTGCCTCAAAACCAGCCAGTCAAACTGCCAACCCTGTTTCAGTTCTTTCCGCACCAGCCAATCCATTTTAAGTTGATTTAAAGGCTTTGCCTAGTGGGGACTTGGTCTACCGATCCTCCACTTGGTGGATGTGTAACCATGCCTAAGTCCCCACTTGGATAGGTAGACAAGAACACAAATGTTTTGCTATTGTGCATTTTTATAAACACATTTATGTTCTTTTTTTTAACTCATATTTTTTGGTTGTGCAGATGTTCTATGTGCCGCGCATGAATAAAAATAACATTTATATATTCATTACATAAAGGTTTCTCTAGGCCTTTTAGGTCGTTGAAAACTATTGTATTAATACTCATATGCATTACTCAACACATGGGACTGAATTAAACTTATCACATTCGTCACAATCTCCTCCTCTGGTTGGTCTGAAATAAACGGTGCTGGTTGTTTATTTTATTTCCTTCTATCAATGTCACGCCTACCCTGTTGTGTCACTGTGGAGGTGTGCGCGCGCAACTGTACCAGATTGGATGTACCAGATGCACGCGGACCTCTTGCAGCGATACCCTTCACGACCCGACGACAGTTGCTGGTTCTGTTGATGCTGTCTGGTGCTCGATAGCCCTCGAGCTGCGGCAGGAAAGGCTTGGTGTGGAGATGTCGAGCCCAGTGAAAGATCGCTGCTGTAGCGGGTTGTAGTGTGGGACAGGCCGGAAGTCTTGCAGTGCTTTGGAGCTAACCTCTGCGGTTGGGGAAGCTCTGGGAACAGTGGGCTGAAGAGAAACGAGGGCTGGAGAGGACCAGGCAATACTGATGCAGCAGGCGAGCTTGTAAGAAGGTGGTTACGGAGATACAAAACAGTAAACAAAGACTAAGGCGAGTGCGAGAATCATCAGGGAAAACAGCCTAACAGGTACATTATTAACAACTCTTCAAATCAGCACATATTCTTTATTATTCATGGAGTTGGTTGCAACACTGCGTCTGTGTATGCAGCCATGTGTGAGGCGAAACCAGCACGACAAAGCAGTAACTGAGTACCGTACCTCTGCAGCATCACTTCCCCCTCTCTGCTGAGTGAACTGGTAATGCAATATAAACCTCGATCATAAATGTAGCTTTTTATGGTATATTTCTACTTAGAGTAAAATTATTTGGATGCATTCTGGTGACAAAACATATTGTGCTGCTTGTGAAGACTGGTATGCGTACTGTTGCGGTGCTTGCATTGGCATTCAGACTTGTTCGTTGTTGAGAGGAAGTGTACTTTCACCGCAAGTTTTAGATTGAGACAAGCAAGCATTGTGTTGAATCATTTTAATCTCATGCACTCGCAAACTGCCAGGAAAGTCGTCGTAAACTAAGCACACGATGAAATGTCAATGGCATCAGCACTCTGACTCCTGAGATGAAAGCTAGGGTTTTCAGTTGTGACTGGTGGTTCATTTTCAGCCCACTGCCCAGGTGATGATGGTAGCCATGCCAGTGAAAAAAAACTATATATATATATCTATATATATATATATATATATATATATATATATATATATGTGTGTGTATGTATATATGTTTATGTATGTATATATGTGTGTGTGTGTGTGTGTGTGTGTGTATATATATATATATATATATATATATATATATATATATATATATATATATATATATGTTTCAATGAGGCTGTTGTGTTTTGTTGGCAGATATCATGTGGACTGAGTTAGTAGGGTCCCTCTGCTCAGTTTATATTATATCCATATTGGCAGAGGAAAGCAAAGAAACATTTTGTATGTACTCCTTGGTTTTGGTCTCTGACATTATCTAAACTTTTTTTGAAATAGACACTTGACCGGGAATTGCCCAGTTATTGTAAGTAAGGCTGGGCAATTAAGATGTTAAGTGTTTGTATTTCAACCAGGGTTGGAGTTAATTCCTTTTTAAAATTAATTTCCAATTCCAGTTCCGGTTCGCATTCCCCTTTAATCAATTCTAATTCCAAATCCAATTGACTTGAACAAAAAGGAACTGGAATTGAAAAAAAACAACAAAACAAAACAAAAAAAAACCCTGATTTCAAAAAGTGGCCACATTTTTTAAAACGGTTATGAGATTTATAATAAGTCTAGGCCTGCTGGGTCATTTTTGGTCGATGCAGGTTATGATTGTGAACTTTGTTTTTATCCAAGGTGGCGTGATCCATAGCCTATATTTTTTACATTTCATTTTGTTGAGCAATTTTCCAAATACAATCATACTATTGCAACTAATTAAAATGTGCTTGAAATGAATACTGAAATGTTTCATTTTTATTTTATAACACTGTTTTATTGGTTAGGTTAGCATTGATGTGACACTGATCACAGATAATTATGCCTAATTATTTCTTTACTTTTCTGAAGCTTTATTTTGTGGCAGCTATGAAAGTTATGTTTTTTGTATCATTGGTTCATGGTACAAAGTGTCAGTTTACTGCAAGAGAGAGATTACAGTTTATAATTTTAGTACTTAGGCTAATTGTTAGCTCTGTCTGGGTGGTAGTCCTACAGTACCCAATCAAAAAAGAAAAAATGTCATTCCACAAAATCTTTGGGGATAAAGGGTACTTCTTTGGACTTTAGAGTACTGCATCAGTAGCGTTGAGTGTTTTGTAAAGTACAGTACAAGTATGGTATGTGAACATATGTTTCAATCTGTAGCCTAGATCACATTTTATAGTACTCCTTCAAACAAACTAGGTGGATCACTTTATTGTTTGCTATAGGGACTGTTCTGTTGCTTATTTAGGCCCGACACTTCTCATTTGAGCACTTTGTCATGTCTGTGCCCTGGAAAACAGGCCTACTATTCGGTCTGTTGTTACTGACATTTAACTCCATTAGTAAACAATGATCTTAAGAGAATTGAACAAAATACAATAAAAAACATGTAGTAAAGTAGGATTGTCTGTAAATTGCCGGATGATAATTGTTATTTATAAAAATGACAGCTCCTTCAGTCTAACTTAATACTTTGATTAACCTGTTCAATCCCAGGAGCATCCTCCTCTTATTTATTTGCAAGTTTGAGCATATCCACTGGATTGTGCTTACAATCCCACATAATATGTTATTATTGCAATTTTCTTGCTTTCTTGAATGCAGTTTGTTTTTCAAACTATAATTTTCTGTTTTTCCCAAATGTAATACCATGTATGTCATCCTATAGTATTCAACTGGGTATTTGATGATGGAAGTGTTACAGGTAAACTGGGTATTCAAGATTGGAGAGAGACCATTTAGAGAAGTAGTACTGTACAGTAAAAAGGACAAAAGGCAAGGCTAAATCCCTATACTTTCAGCCTGTCTGTAGAAATAATTAACAAAGTGATCTGCTTTACAGTCTTGTATATTAATGCAGTTCAAAGAACAAATCAATTTTTTTGTTTTCTTTTTAACTCCTCTTTGATCCAAGTGCATAATTCATAATTCTACTGTACAACTATGGCCAAAAGTTTTGCATTACCTAGAATGTCAGGATTGAGACATCATTTAATATATATATATATATATATATATATATATATATAATATGTGTGTGTGTGTGTGTGTGTGTGTGTGTGTGTGTATATATATATATAGGAACATAATATATATTTTATTTAACATCACTTAATCAAAGAAACTACAAAATAATATCACAAAAGTCTACCAGAAGCCATAATAGTATACAGTATTTCATGTTAGATTTCGAAATGTCACATTAAAACACAGGTTTAATTCGGTTCTATGAAACAACATTAGTTCATTCTATAGGGTGATGCAAAACTTTTGGTCAGAGCTGTATTCTTTTTTTGCTTGTGAAGATAGAGAATGAGATAAGATGCTGGGCCCAGGGAAAGTGTTTAAAAGGGACCAAGAACAAAGTTCACAGAAACAGTACTTGGAACTGCAAACTCAAATCAAAATGATTACTAAATGATTACTTTTCACAAGTTTTTACAAAGGAGGATACGGACAACATGCCCCACATAAATTTAGCATAGCAGAGGCAGAAGTGTTAAAGGGACTAGGAGCTCTTAAAATAAACAAATCCCCTGGGCTAGATGAGATCATCCCAACAGTACTCAAAGAAATGAAAGAAGTTATTTAAAAGCTGCTAACCAAGATCATTCAACAGTCTCTTGACACAGGGGTTGTACCAACAGACTGGAGAATTGCCAACATAATACCGATCACAAAAAGGGAGACAAAACCGAACCAGGTAACTACAGACCAATAAACCTGACTTCTATTATATGTAAACTTATGGAAACTATAATAAAATCCAAAATGGAAAATTACCTATATAGTAACATTGTCCTGGGAGACAGTCAGCATGGTTTAGGAAAGGGAGATTGTATCTAACTAACCTGCTTGATTTTTTTGAGGATGCAACATCGGCAATGGATGATTGCAAAGCATATGACATGGTTTGTTTAGATTTCCAGAAAGCTTTTGACAAAGTCCTGCATAAAAGATTAATTCTCGGGGCTCCCGAGTGGCGCATCCAGTAAAGGCGCTCTGTGTGGAGTGCAGGATGTGCCTTATAGTCTGGACGTCGCAAGTTCGAGTCCAGGCTATTTCTTTGCCCACCGAGGATGGGAACTTCCAGGGGACGGCGCTCAATTGGCCGGTTTTCTCTGCTTTTTCCAGAGAAAAAACGACTAGAGACCTGTTTTTTGCGTCTTTTTGATGATGTCGTACAGGGTCTGACATGGGACCGGAAAGGGAAAATTGCGATGTCGGACCAGGTCCGACATAGGACCGCAAAGGGTTAATTGAAAACACTGCACTGGTGCCCAGTTTTATTATTTTCTATATTTTCTTTTAGCCCACAGAGGGCGCTGTTGTCCGTGGCCTGAATACCGTCACCGGTAAACAGGAGCATAGAAATATTAATACTGGTATAAACAGTTAAATGTTGCCGCACTCATAGGTGCTTTGAAATAATAAATAACAAAAGAAAGAAAAGGGAAAATAAAACTACAAAATAAAGGTGCTGCTTACGCAGTGCCCCCACTGCCGCTAAGCCAGTCAGCTCGGGTCTCCGTCCTACGCTGTTATCTACTATACACTGGGGTGGCCAAGGTTCCCCTTCTGCTCATACCCGTTCCCTCGGATACTTAACAGTTTATTTTATATATTGTTTTATTTCTCTAGGCTGGCTGTATTTCTCAGCCATGCTTGCCTATTTTCTTCTCTCGCTCCAACCACTTGTGTTCCTGCCTGGACTATGTTTACACTGGCCTTCTCAGCCAGCGTCTCTGGGTCTTCCCAATCACGGCCACCCGAATGCATAACCAAGCGCAGTACTTATGGGCCAAGCAATCCTCCAAGGCCTGCCTCTCAGCCACTCAGAGAGAGATAAAGCCAACACACCCTCTTCCTCACCTCTCCATGTCATCGCCATGACTGACAGGCAGATCTTACGAGGCTGCTGCCCTCTTCCTGCAGAACCACGCATGTGCTAGACAGTCAGCACAGATCTCCCCTGTTACACCCCCCTAAAATTTTGGAATCCCCCCCCATTGGCTGCAGCATAGGAGGGAAATCCTGCCAGCACACAAAAATGAAATTCAAGGGGAAGCTATAAAAAAGGCCAACAAAATGCTCTGATATATAATGAAAAGTGTTGAATTTAAATCAAGGGAAGTAATGTTAAAACTTTGTACATGCATTAGATCTCACCTAGAATACTGTGTTCAGTTCTGGTCACCTCGCTACAAAAAGGATATTGCTGCTCTAGAAAGAGTGCAAAGAAGAGCAACCAGAATTATCCCGGGTTTAAAAGGCATGTCATATGCAGACAGGCTAAAATAAATTGAGTCTATTCAGTCTAGAACAAAGAAGACTACGTAGCGATCTGATTCAAGCATTCAAAATTCTAAAAGGTATTGACAATGTCGACTCAAGGGACTTTTTCGACCTGAAAAAAGAAACAAGTGGAGATTAGATAGAGGGGCATTCAGAACAGAAAATAGGAGGCCTTTTTTTACACAGAGAATTGTGGGTCTGGAACCAGCTCCCCAGTAATGTTGTTGAAGCTGACACCCTGGGATCCTTCAAGAAGCTGCTTGATGAGATTCTGGGATCATTAAGCTACTAACAACCAAACGAGCAAGATGGGCTGAATGGCCTCCCCTCGTTTGTAAACTTTGTCTATGACTGTCTTTATGAGCATGTGGAGGAGGAGGAAATCAAAAAAGTGCTTCAACAGTGCAACCAATTATTATTATTATTATTTGGCAGACGCCTTTATCCAAGGCGACTTACAGAGACTAGGGTGTGTGAACTATGCATCAGCTGCAGAGTCGCTTACAATTACATCTCACCTGAAAGACGGAGCACAAGGAGGTTAAGTGACTTGCTCAGGGTCACACAATGAGTCAGCGGCTGAGGTGGGATTTGAACCGGGGACCTCCTGGTTACAAGCCCTTTTCTTTAACCACTGGACCACACAGCCTCCAAGTCAAACTTCAGATGTCACATGAGGTGCTTTTCATATCATCTTGCTAGAAAATCATCTCAAGAGTACAGAATATTTCGAGCTACAGTCTGACCAAACTGAAAAAAAAAAATTACAAAGTACAGTAGTCCCTTCCTAAACTGGACATGTCTCGAGACAGACGGGTTGACCGGTTTGAAATAAAAATCTCTCGCACACACATTTTATAGGGCTCAATTTATTTTAAATGTATAAATCATCGTGCTGAAATAACATTTACGTGTTCTTTATACACACTACAGTATGTAAAAAAATATATAAATATGTATAGTAGGCCTATACAGTATAGAGTAAAATCAAATTAATACCTAGTCTATAGGCTGCTGCAAATAATACCGGTATCAAAAAGTAAATCATGCCACTGCATTCTCTGTACACATTACTACTGTATACAATGCAGACATAATAAAATATTGTTATTTAAAATTGAAACTAAGTTAATTTAACATTATCTTTCTTTTTTTTTTTTTTTACTATAACCTAATTAACAGTTAACACAAAACAGATCATGGTACCGCATTAACATATTACAATACTATACAATACCTTGCATATACTCCACACACTTTACAGAAATAATCACTCATTTTAAATATACATAGAAAATGTTTTAGTGTACATGTAAAACACACAGCCTACCTGCTACTTTTGTTTCCTGTTGGTATCAGTCAGGATTTCTTTTCTTTGCAAAAAGCAATTAAAGACTTCAAATTCAAGACTGGTTTTAAACCAGTGGAGTCCAGCAGTATTTCTGAAAACTTCTCTCCCTTTTCCAACTGTTTGATCACAGTCAGTTAAAACTCTGTAGAGTATGAGTTTAATCCCCTCCCTTACTCTTGTTCATAATTTTAGCTATTTAGTAGACTACTTGTATCGGTGTCTATATTAGAGAGGCAGTACTGTTATTTTTTGTAACTAGTTACAATTTTGTTCACTTAACTTGTAACTGTAATGGATTACTTTTTAAAAGTAGTATCGCCAACACTGAAAATGCCTGCATACAATTTCTCAGGGTGCTTCATTTTGATACAGAACTGCATCTTAAACTTCGTGCATTGATTAATTTGTCTGTTTTAATCCAGTCTGTTCAGATCACTATATGCAATATTAAAAAACAAAACAAAACAAAAAAAACAAAACAAAACAAAAACAAAAACACTTCTAGTACTGTAATTTTTAGAGCAACAAGGACATCTGATTGTAAAACTATCCTTGGTTTCTTTAACCTTGCTGTCATGCCCTCCTCTCACATTCCATGAGGCCCATGACCGCAGAGTAGCTGGTGACTGAAAGGTCATTTCATCACCTTTAGTGGATGTAGCTTCTTTTAATTTTGTCCAGCAAGGTGCTTATCCAAGAAAATGGAAATAACCCTGAAGAATGAAGGGCATTAGAATGCATTAGTGAGTGGCTGCTTGGATGCAACATGCATATTTTAGCCTTGGATTTCATACAGTAGCTTAAGGTATACTGCATGCATCATCTAGGAGTCATTTTAATTTGATAAAATGGTTGAGGATGAGAGCCTGTGTGAGCATTATTGTGGGTTGTAAAGAGGATATTTTCGACACCAAATCCATGGGCGCGAGCATTCTGCAGCCCTGGTTTAACCTGCCTGGTGATTTTATCTTTACCTTTTTTTAATACCAGTAACTTTAGAAGTTACTTTAGATTTATTGGGTCATTTTTTTAACTTTATACATTTCCTGATTTGATGTGGTTAGTTTATAAATTGATCGATTACCCCCCCCCCCCCCCCCCCCCCCCCCAAAGTAAATTTAACATAACCGTAATCTACAACCTCAAACATAATCTAGCACTACTGTTAATTGTTATACCCTCAGGCATTGTTTCCAATTAATTTAGCCTACATTTTGAGGAAAATCTAAATGTAACTAACTTTTTTTTTTCTTTACAGAAGATTACAAGATGACTTCAATTGAAGAACGGGAGGAGAAAAAAAAGAGGCTAAGGTCCTGAGGAACAAGAGTCAGAACTGTCCGCCAGTAAAAACAATGCAAGGATACACAGATTATCACACAGTATCTGACTAATCTACCGTGGGCAGCTGACTTCATATAATTCCAAGCAGGTGGCAGGGCCGCAGAAGGCAAGGGGTTGTTCTGTCAGTCTAGCTCTTGTAGAGGTGCTGGTGGATCAGGTAGGGCTGGCTTTGACTGTGGTGTACAGCTCGCTGGCCAGGTTCCCCAAAGAGTTCTCTGCCCTGAGTGGCCATGTCTGTCAGTGAGGCAGAAGGAGATACCCCTAGGTTCTTTTTTGGTTGCGAAGATGGAGAAGGAGATGAGCTACTGGATCAAGGGAAGGTCTATGACTGTCTTTACGAACACGTGGAGGAGGACGATGATGACGATGATGAAGAATATGAATCTGTATGTTCTTGGTGTGGTTAGATAATGGGCTGAGCACCATGCTGTAGCTAGAATGCAGTACATTCCTTTAACTGTAGTATGGGTTTAGCTTAACAGAATTCAAAATTTCTTTTGAAAGAAGACATGGGTATGGTGTATATACTGGTAGCTGAGATTCCCAGTTGAAAGAATTATAAAAAGATTAATTGCCTTTTACTGTACATTTTCTGCCTGCAGCCACTAGGTACCTAACATATTAATAAGGAACACAAAATATTAATTTACTTGAAAGCTTTACCTTTTATAGATTACTTTTTAGATTTTAAGAGAAAACTTTGCCTTTAGCTGGCAGATTGCCTGTTATGACCTTGACATCTTTTTGAATGTGAAAAAGCACACCTTTATATTGACTGCAGTACAGATGGCCTAGAAGTCACATTTTGTAGAACTGACACCTAACTAGACTTGACATATAAAATTAGCTTATCTACACCACATTTCACACAACATGCTAATTTTTAATTAAAAATTAATTCATGAATATTTATTTGGGCAAACATTGATCAAATATAGCAGAGTAATTCTCACTAAATGAAAATCAAAGTATCACTAAATAGCATTCCCATAAAATATTTTAAAATGTATTTATTTATATATGTATGTATATTTATTTATTTATTTATTTAGTGTCTACAGAACTGTTTAAGTAAACTATAACTGTATTTAGAGGGAATTATTTAAATTTTCCATAGAGCGTTTTGTTATTTTATTCTAATCCATGTTTTATTCTCTAGCCACCAGAAAGGCAGATTGTGATTGGAATCTGTGCCATGGCAAAGAAATCAAAATCCAAACCCATGAAGGAAATCCTGGAACGCCTTTGCTTATTCAAGTACATCACTGTTGTGATATTTGAAGAAGATGTAATACTGAATGAACCTGTGGAAAACTGGCCGCACTGTGACTGTCTTACTTCCTTTCACTCTAAAGGTAGTATATGTATTCGTTTCATGATGAAACTGAGGATGAAGTGTATTGGAATTTAAAAATTACTGTAAGCTTTTTTTTGAGCTTTTAAAAGACATAATCATGTTTCAAATGTTGATGATTTTCCTCGTTATTGCAGATGCCCTTTTTAATACTGTTTATTGAGAATGAAAGATGTATGTAACAACATTATGAAAGCTTTGTTAGTTTGTATGTTTGTGCCTTGGGAAGACACTTTTAAATTTGGCAGGAAATACATTTTCTAAAAGTCAATTTAGCTTTCAGGGATTAAGCATTTGAAAGTTATGAATTCCAGTCTTATGTACAAACAAATCTGATGCATGAATACTATGTTGGTTATTTATGTACAAGTATGTGTTTTACCAGAATTAATTTAATGTTTACTCTAGTGTATAGATACGATTTAAGGGATGGAAACGTTGTATTTTTCAGCTCTTAGAAATACATTCAAATCCATTTAGACTGGGCATACATTCAGAAAATCTGACCTTGCAACTCTGTATGAACTCTTTGTTGCATTGAATGTTCTGAATGATGGGAGCAATGTTACTTTTGTGTGCTTCATTGTGAGCACAGTTACATGGTGCTTTGAAATATATTAACTACACAACATTACATCAGGAACTACACTTTAAAAAGCAGGGGGTGTTCATGCATATGTCAAAAAAGTGAAATGGTTATTAAAATATTATAATTTTTTTTTTTTAATGCTCACTAACTACATCGTGATGATTTTGTTTGACACTTTGTTGTCTCTCCCTTTCACTCGCACACAGGCTTTCCTTTGGACAAAGCAGTAGCATATTCAAAACTAAGGAACCCATTTGTTATCAATGATCTGGACTTGCAGTATCACATTCAGGACCGGTGAGTTTTAAAACAGAAAAAAAGCTTTTTGGAGAAACCTCTATACTCTGTGCTGTGCTGTAAATGTGAAATTAATAGTTGACCATCTTGGATCACCACCAAAGCTTACACAGCAGTATCTTTGTTTGCTTTTTAGCAGGCAAACTATATTCCTGGCATTCTAACTGTGGCTACCATCACACCACAAAGAAGGATCATAAATCTTAATACTTTTAGCAGGCAAACCAATCTTAACAAAGCATTGATTCTCTGCTCTAAATTTGACTGCTCTAAATATAAACAGGGCAGTGTCTGGCTGAATGCTAAGTTTCTGATTCCTCTATTTGACTGTGTACTGAGAGACTGCTCCTGTTTATGCTGAAATCTCTTCTCTTGCTTAATTAATGATAGCATCTTATTTGCCATGGCTCTGCTAAAAGTATTAGGTTTTTTATTTGTTATGACATCACTTGTGGACGCACAACTCGTGAAGTCACAAGGTCATGGCTAACTTGTGATATAAATCCAGTAACTTCAATTGGCACATAGCATATTATCCTAGGGTCTTTCTGTAAAGCATGATGCCAACCTATTATGGTGTTCATAAAATGTCAGCAAGGGTTAGTAAATGGTTATATATACAATCGATCTGTCTGAAATCCTATGCCAGTCAATGATTGATGTCACAACAAAATTCTATTTAATTTCATTTGTGCTGAAACTGATTGATTGGACTAACACAAACACATACCTAATATCTTGATATATTTAAATTTCCTTTTTCAGTATGTCTTTGGCTATTGCTGGCGTTTGTTCATGCACTTCAGCTGTTCCTCAGTCTTGACCTTGTAAAAGCCCTTTTAAATCCAGGTCAGGGAGCTTTAGCACTCAAATTTAGAATGTGGATTATTTTCTAAAACATGGTGCTGATGAGTAGGGATCTACCTAATTCGTGATTATTGTGAAAATCGGGAAGTTGATGGGGTCACTGCGAAATTCACCTCCTTAGGGGCCAATGTATACCGGGCTAGTATGGAGAGAGAAAAAAAAAAATTAAATGAACTACTGCACACCGCAAGCGACGCAAACTATGTATCTTAATTCTGTAGATAGGCTTCATTTTTTATTATTCCTTTGCCGTCCTGTGTGCATTGCATTTAGGCAAATAAAAAATAAAAATTTAAGTAGAGCCTCACTCATGAGATATGATACATTGGCAGCACATGAAACTAAAGTTAATTGAGAGAGAGCAGTTTATGTAAGCCTTGCCAGTCCTGTCTGCCCATTGAAAACAGTTTAACTCTGTTCCACTTGTGACCTAAGCGAGATTTGAACACAGTCATTCATTGAAAAGGGAAACAACCGAGTCACCTCAAACTTTCACTACTTTTTTTTATTAATTAAATGGTACAGCAGTACACTCTTATGGGCAGACAAATACTGTTGACCCAGTTTTTCTCCCATGAGGTATTTTATTTTTAGAAGTGAATGACCTGTCCTTTTACGAATCACACAGACATTTTTGTCCAAAGAAATATGTAGCATAATCCTTAGTCTTTTGATACTTTACCCTTCTCATTTAAAATGACATTCATTTTGAAGATCTGTAGTTGCGGGGGTGATGAAACATTTTCTGCAGATTGTGACTGCTCATTGTATTTTGTTAATTTTAGGAGAGAAGTATACCGTATTTTAAAGGAGGAGGGAATCTTGCTTCCACGTTATGCTGTTCTAAATCGTGATCCTGACAAACCTGAAGGTAATACTTTGGAAAATCTGCTGTAATATAAAAAACATATCCTCGGTTTTGTATACAAAGGGCAAAATGCACAAAAGGGAGTTACAAATAGGTGTTTTTGTAATTTCAAGAATTATGCTGAATTTTTAGATTAAGTTGATTTGCTATATGTTTGTTAAAGACATTTCTATAATTAATGGATTCCAGGTATACCTCTTGGGTTTTTGTCGGGTATTATTCATTCTGTTTATAACCACAGTAGCCTTATGCCATAAACCTTGCAGCAGGGGACTCTTCCAATAATCTGCCAGTACTCACTCATTTTTAGTTTGCAATTCTGAGAATTTCAGACTATACTGGCTGCACCCTCTGTTGATCACATTGGTCATATGCTATCAAACTGAAATAACAAGACAACTTACTAGCACCAAAATAGCCACATTAATTGCTGAAAATGTTTTACACCAGTCATCAGTCTGCCACCAAGCAAACTGGAATAATTATGGTGTGTGGGTCTGTGTGTGATTTTTATTTTTAACCATTATGTTTAGAAATACTATGAGAAATATAACAAATTAAATGACAACATTTGTATTCAAAAAGAGTTATAATCAGAATGTTTGGTATGGATTTTGTTTGTGTCTGTATGTCCAGAAAAACTGATTTAAACTTGCTAATGAGTTCTTTAGCAGAAGCTGTTGTGTGTTTTCATATTCTGTAAACTGTTTGTCACTCTAGCGTTTTCACATGTTTCTAGAACCGCATATCCGCTTACATTTTTCATGCATCTAGAGAAGTGCTTATTCAATTGTGATGGAACTTCTGAAAATTCTTTAGCACAAGTTATTGTATCAGAGTGTAGAAGTGAATGGATGCATACACTTTCAAACGCATACGATTTCTACACATTTAGCCATAAATTTATTTTTTGCTTGGATCTTTCTGCTGTATATGTTTTAGTTATTAGTCCATGTGTATTCAAAGCCATTATCAAGTTTACCTTGTTTTCATCATGCAACTGCTCTCATATAGTGTTTTTTTTTTTTTTTATCTTATTATACTGATGACTGATGTGATTCTGTTCACCAACTCTTGCCAGCAAAACTCTGGTGGAAAAGGGACAATTATTTAATTTTAGGTTACAGATCATCGATGTACAACAAGCAGTCTCACATTATTACAGAGTGCAACTTGGTGGAGGGAGAGGACCACGTGGAGGTGAATGGAGAGGTTTTCCAGAAACCATTTGTGGAGAAGCCAGTGAGTGCCGAAGACCACAACGTATACATTTACTACCCAACATCAGCTGGAGGGGGGAGCCAGAGGCTTTTTCGCAAGGTTTGAAATCTTAAAATGAAATGTTATTTTTGTGTTTCTCTGTCTTTCAAATCTTTCTCGCTCTTGTTTTTTTCACTTGTTTTTTCCCCTGTTTTTCCATTAGCAACTAAATTGATCTAAATGTTAATTGTTATTGTTAAATTTAAGACAAAGTGCCTGAATAATGTTTCACCTGCTATACATACACAGGTGTTCGTTTATGATACAAATACATTGTAATGGTCAAAATGGCCACTTAATATAGGCCCTGTTAACGTTGCTATATGAAAATGTGATTTCTTCACATTTTATGTATATTTTTAATTTATTTTAAAAACATTTTGAAATAATTTGTTTACTTTTATTGTAGGATTAAGTATATAAGTATAGATTGTAACCAGGGTATGACATGCTGGCTTTGATGGTACTAGTCTTACTTTAAAAAATGTTTTTTTTTCAGATTGGTAGCAGAAGTAGTGTGTATTCTCCAGAGAGTAATGTCAGAAAAACTGGATCCTACATATATGAAGAGTTTATGCCCACCGATGGCACTGACGTAAAGGTATGAAGATCTTAAGCCTTAGCTATTTTCAGATCAATAAAGTAATCACAAGGAATTAATTACACAGATTAAACTCTTACCTTTTCTAGAGGAATGGAAACTATGTAAATGCAGTACCCCCCCTCAAAGTAATAACTCACAACAACAAAAAATGAGGTTCACAAAATCAACAGATTTATTATGGTTAGTGTGACAAAGCGGAAGCCCTGCCTGTAAATTTTTGGTTTGGCTGTGGGTTTATAAATACAGTTTGTATTATCTTGAATTTAAGTTTGGCAGGGATGGGGTTAATTCCATCCCTGCTCCAGCGACCCACCTCAGGATGTGGGTCGACACGCTTTGACCCGGGTTGAGCGAGAGAAAATGCATGACGACTGTTCTTAAGCTGACAAAATATCAAATAGCCACGCGTGCATGAAGGTTTCACTTCCGCAAGGAACGTTTTTGTTGATTTTGTTTAGACATATTTGTGTTGCTTGAGACACACACCATGAGCTAGATTGCAGCAGGGATGAAGAAACATTTGCTCTAATTAACATTTAGGCCGGCGGTTCAATCCAGAGAAGCTTGGATGGAAGCGTCGGATGGATGGAAGTGCGTATCAATGCTTCCGGGGCATTGATACGCATTGATACGCACGTTGTGTACTTGTGTCTGTCACCCAGGTCAACCCTGCTTTATCAAAAGCAGTGTGAAATCGCGTAGCCGACCCGCATGACACCGGGTCCTGACCTGGGTAGGTTTAGCCACAGGTAGAGCATGCCAGTGTGACAGGGGCTTAAGATACACAGTGATAGCATTGCTTGGGAGATTGATTTCTTGTATTTTGTTTAACCCTTTTACTTTGGTCCTTGTACCTTGTTTATTTATTCCTGCGTTTGTTTGTTTTTTGTAAATAAACCACTTTAAACCACATCTTCATGCCTCCGAGTCTCCCTCCTGGGGGTAAATAGCCTTGCCCGGGACGCTACCCTTTCACAATAAACCCTTTGTGAACTCCTAAAATGTCTAGATAGTTTGTAGTGCTTTCTTGTTTGAAATGCAAAAGTTAAAATGCCCTTGAGCAGAAATATTTTAACTTTTTGTCCCTGCCTGACCTTTTCTAGACGGCTGTCGTGCTTCAGTGGATGCGCTCCTGCTGTTATCGTGTCACAAGTTTGTTTAGATTCTCTTCTGATGCTGTGATTTGTTTTTGAACAAGGTTTACACTGTGGGCCCTGACTACGCTCATGCTGAGGCTCGCAAGTCACCTGCGCTCGATGGTAAGGTGGAACGAGATAGTGAAGGGAAAGAGGTTAGATACCCAGTCATCTTGAATGCCAGAGAGAAGCTGATTGCCTGGAAAGTCTGCCTTGCTTTTAAGGTAATGAGGGTCATACTGTAGGACTGTAAACTCTGAGCAGCTGCCTGCTGCTATTTTTACAAAACACAGCTATGTCTGACAGATTTCATACAGTAGACCAGCATGCTACTGAGCTTCAAAGGTTCAAATCAGCTACTATAAAGAATAAGGTTTATTTTACCTCAGATACCTGTTTTATGTTCATTAAATGTCAATTGCTCTATTTTGATGTAAGTGTATATTTTCATAAAGAAATTAAATCATTTTCATGATTTAAAACTTACAAAAAACTATTGGTATTCAGAACAATAGTTTAACTGCTTCTTACAGCAATTTGTTTCTTGCTAGTTTTATACCGTCACAAATTTGTTTTGTGCTTTTCAGAAAATTTGTACTTGCTTCAAAACATGGCCTATCAGTTTGGAATAAACTGATATATATATATATATATATACACGTACAGTAATTGTCATTAAACCGATGAAGGAGGATTATTTTTATTTTGTCTGATTTTAAAGAAATGTTACCATTATAATCCAATCCAACCTGCCGCCTTGTAAAACTAGGAACATAAAATTGTATGCACATTTTATTTTTGTTCTGTGACACTAACAAGTGTATCAATCAGAGACGGTCAATGACTCTGCCACCAGCTGTATACTAATGTACCCTGCTTATTAACTTTGTGGATCTGAAATCCTATCCATGCATCTCTTGTTATAATGATTGAGTAGTTTGTTTTAGTTACTACATTTTGCTTTGTTGACAGCAAACTGTTTGTGGCTTTGACTTATTGCGTGCTAATGGGCAGTCGTATGTCTGTGACGTCAATGGCTTCAGCTTTGTGAAAAACTCCATGAAGTACTATGATGACTGCGCAAAAATTTTAGGGTAAGAGTCTGCATCATTTATTTCAACTTCAAAATAAAATTTAAAACATCATGGTCCATCTCGCCCTCTAGTTAGGGTCACCAGTTTAGGGTGAGCCCAAACTGGAACACTGAGAGTATTTTTGTATGATCTAATAAGCAGTGAATCTAAATCCAAATGCTTGTAACTTAAACTCATAAAATGTCACACGTCAGTATTTTTCCACAGCATTTTTATGTGTTTAGAAATACTGAAATAAACAAATTCAATGACAAACATTTTGATGAGAAATCTTTTTCAGTGTCTGCCAAAACATTGAGTTTCTTTCAGTATTTCTTAATTCAGCACTAGTGTTTTATGTAGTGGTGTTAATTTGTGGTCATTGGATAACACCTTGGGGCAGACAACAGGAATATTAATATAGTGGGAAGCAGTATTTAGATCTGACTGCTTTTTAGATAATTGTGTTTGTAGTAGCAAGATAATTGTTCATTCTGATTTAGACATGTGTGTTTAATGTCTTGATTGAGGGAGAAGCATACACTAGGTTGACATTTATAACCACCAAGTACCTTTTAAAAGGAGAACATGTTTGCATTGCAAAACTCTTTCCTCATTTGCACTCATATCATATCTGAATTTGAAGTGGATTCTACATTTTCATTGTTTGAATACTCTTTCAAATCTTCAGTTGGTGTATGATTCAACTTTAATACAGCAGGTAGTAATGAGCTTAAAAAAAACTAGTACTAAAACAAATTTTATATGGTTTTTAAAATGATAAAAGTTCTTCACCATGTACCGGTAGTTTTTTATATGCTTTCAATGAATGTATGAAAATAAACTCCTAAGATTTGCTAAATGGATTTCATTGGTTTAAAACTTTTTGTAGTTGAGATGGGAGACTTCTTAGTGGTTTGCAAAAAGCTTTTGTCAAAAAAATGATATAATGATATTATCTGAGGTGTTTAAAGTAAGGAAATGTTATTGCAAATCATGTTGGTTTGTGAAAGGGTGTGGGTAATTCACTAAGACACAGGAGTCAGAAGTTTTATTTGAAACGCCACTTTGGCACACTGTTTTATTTTAAAGCACAAGAGGGCGCCCTTGTCCAGTGGCTGCTATACCGAAAAATGGTATTTGGTGACAGGCAGTGATTACCAACAATGGTAGTATTATATACACAGTTCGTGTAGCACACACAGGTGCTGGAAATAATCATCAAAACAGAAGATGAAAGAAAGAGAAAATAAACACTGTTAATGGAACTACAAAATAAAGGTGTGGAAATGAAACTGCGAATCGGTGCTTCCCCTAACTCTGGAAGCCCTGAATAAGAGTCACTGTTCTAACTCACTGTGCGACTGCTTAGCTCCCTCTGTTTATTCTTAACTTTCAACCTGTTGCCGGCTCAGACAGTACTGGACAGACTCCAGGTAAAACAATTCTTTATTTCTTCATTCTCGAAGCCACGCTCCTTCAGTGTATCTTGTGTTCTCTCGGCTTGCTCTGCCCAGCGTACAGAGCTCCGCTGCACACCGTCAGAATTCAGCAATCCTCCAGGCACACTCCTGTCAATACACTTCCTACACGAGAGAGGAGGATACAGAACATTGGCTCTTTAATTGGCTGTCAATCCCACACGGCTCCACTTTCCAGCCAATCACAGACTGCCAGCCGACACCCCTCCAGCTGGCCTTTGCGTCAACACCATGATTGACAAGTGGAGCCCTACAGGGTTTTCCGTTTCTGTTTTTCGAAATATTTTTTTTTAAGTTTGAGCGCAGCCAGGTTCATAACAGTATTTTCTCTACTAAAGATCATTACAATAGGATTCTAGGTAGTTTTCCCACAAGGGCTTTTTGCATCATCAATGTGAGACTAAAGGAAAGAGGCTGAATTAATTTGATTATTAGGGCTGGTTCATATTTCAGAATTACTCATCCACACTCTTGCCACATGTGTCTTTTTAGGAAAGTACAGCCTTTTCTCATGCGTCTGTGACATGGAATCGCTGTCTGCTCCTGATGTATCGCATTCATCAGTGACAGAAGTATGAACCAACCCTAAGTCTTTCCTTCAACACCTGTGCTAGCTTCCATGTAAAAGAAAAAAAAAAGAAAAAACACACCAGACTTGTTGCATCTAATTAGCAGCAACTGTTAACTAGTCCATCATAACTCAATTTTCAGCAAGGAAGATAGCACAAGTGTCTGACCTTCAGTTTCACATTGATGATGCAAAAAGCCTTTAGTAGAGAACATATTGCAATGAACCATGCTGAGCTCAAAGGTTCAAGCATGGGATGAAAAATAGCAACAAAATAAGAATTGGAAACCAAATACGACCAATGATATCTGGTGGAGAGATGTATGTAATTGTGTACACTCTCTTTGACCCTACCTTTTAATGCTTGGCTTTAAGGGGAAAGTCTGTTTCCACCAGAGGGAGCTGCTTCTGTTAAAAAATAATAAGAAAAATATGGACTGTCATAAAATTAATTTTACTTTAGGGAGAGAAATTCTCCTACAAAATTCAAATAATCTAATTCATATTAAAATATGGGATGGTATATTTGAATATTTAATATTTGTCAGTGTTCCAATTTCGCCATGCGTGATATCATGTAGTTTTCTTAAAATGGGTTTACAAGAAGTTTTTAGGTTGTGTTGAAGAACCACAAGTGTGGCCTGCCTTATTTGGGCACCAGAAAAATTATTTTAAAAAAAGCAAGGGAAACAAAACAAAAACCCAGACATACCATTACACATATACCAAAAAGTAGATCACCTACATATACGTTATATAGACAGATTGACAGATTCCTTCAGCTACCTGAAGATTCTGATACTCTGTATAAACGTATACCCAAACCAAGGTTCATCACAATTCAATAAGCACCTCTCTTAATAGATAAAATATATTGGAAATTAATGCATTCAGACAGATACAGCCTCCATATACCCACTGTTGGTGGTCTCGTCTGTAGTCTACAATCCAAATGGAGACATTGTATTCATACCTTGCTCAGCAATGTGGATTAGGTGTTCATTTAACAAAACAGTTACTGACATTAGGAATCAGGTATTCAACAGTGTACCAAATTTAGATGGCATCAAACTGTGCTACTTTTACCTTCGGTCCCACTACACCAGTCCAATTTTTTTTGCATTTTTCTTTGATTAGGAGCTGGCTAATACAGTTAAGAAGATGAAATCCACTACATGTTTGTTAGATCCTGTCCCTACTCCACTTTTTTCAAAGACCACAGCATTAAATACTGTTATTTATTAAATATTGTTTAAGACTGCAAAAGTAAAACCACTGCTCAAGAAAGCTACCTTAGATCACAATGTTCTTAATAGCTACAGGCCTATTTCAAATCTTCCATTTCTGTCTAAAGTTTTAGAAAGAGTAGTTGCCGAGCAGCTTAACACACTGCTTGCAGTTCATAACATATATGAGAAATTTCAGTCTGGGTTTTGGCATGAGGCAGCACTTATTAATAATGTGTTGTAGTCCTCTGACACGGGCACACCTTCGGTTCTTATACTATTAGATTTAAGTGCTGCATTTGACACTCTTAAGCATTCTGTTTTAATTGATTGCCTTGACAATCTGGTAGGATTGTCAGGTTGTGTTCTGTCTTGGTTTCGATCCTATCTCTCGAACAGGATGCAATTTGTTAAAATAGAGGAGACCTCTTTTTTTTTTTTTTTTGTCGAAGATTACATGCAGGGTCCCACAGGGCTCAATACTTGGACCAACTCTGTTTTCTTTGTATATGCTGCCTCTGGCAATATTATTTGCAGCTATGGGGTTAATTTTCATTGTTGCTCTGGTGATACAGAGCTATATTTATCCCTGAAATAGGGTGACGCCACGGCTGTAATTATTTTGAGCACCTGTCTGGCTAACATAAAAGAATTGATGTTTGAACACTTTAACGCTTAATGATAAAACAGAAGTGATGATTCTGGGATCTCAGAAGCAACAAAGCAATATGTCTCATTTACTCCGTGGTGGCTTCTCTTTTTTGAACTTACAGATGAAATGAGAAATTTAGCTGTGATCTTTGACCCAATGGTTTTTTTTTTTTTTTTTTTTTGAGACACACATCAGGAATATTACAAATATGTATTTTTATCAAGAAATATTGCCAAATTGAGAAGTATTCTTTCCCACTCAGATACTGAGAGATTGATGCATGTTTTTTTATCTTCTAGAGTTTATTATTGTAATGCCCTATTCTGTGGTATTCATAGTCGTGTTATATCTGCAACTTACGCAAAATGCTGCAACTAGAATTTTAATTAAGAGACCAGATCGCATTACTCCTGTGCTAACATCTTTGTACTGGCTTCCAGTCTGATTCAAGACAGATTTGAATGTGTTGCTTTTAACTTATAAGACATTAAATGGCCTTGCACCATCGTATTTAAATTATCTTTTAATACTGTATATTCCTAGACGCCCACTCAAATCACAGAATGCCAGGTTGCTTACTGTCCCACAAATTAAATTAAAAAAAAAAAAACACAGGTGGTAGACCCCCTCAGTTATAGGGCCCCAAGCTCTGGAATTATCTGCCTAGCTCTATAAGAGAAGCACCAAGTGTCACTGCTTTTAAAACCAGATTAAAAACACACTTTTATAATGAAGTGTTTTTATGCTAAAAACATGTTCCTTTTATTCTTTGCCTTGTTTTGCTGTTCTATGCATTTTTTCTTCTGTTTTTCTCGTGCTTTTCTTGCTTTCTCTTATTCATATTTGTCGATGTTTGTTTATTCACGTGAAGCGCCATGCGTCAGTTTTTATCGTGACAGGCGCTATATTAAACCTATGGTATGGCTTTCGAACTCGTTGCCATGCAAAAAAAAAACCTAGGTTTTACTCGGTATGCACAGCTTTGAAGTGTGAAAAGGTAATTTACCCGTACCATGTTTTGTAGATGCATTGTGTAAATTAACAGTAAAATCAGTACAGAATTGTATGTGTTTTACCACATAAATAGGCTGTAGGTGGACCCTGTATAACCTCACCTGATTGTACATTGTTCTTGAGCTGTTTATGATTTACCAAAGCAACTGCACTGGTGCTTTAGGTTTTCATCACTTAAATAAGTTACTGTACCAAATTAAAGAAAGATGAAAAGAACAGAAAGCCATGTTAGAGCTGTTTAAAGGAAGCAGCGGCTTTAACATATCAATTAACTGAAAAGCCGATTTTGAGTTTAGTGTTCAACAAAGCAGTAATTAATTGCAGTCATTTTCCAAATGTGTGAACATGACGTTAATGCATTTATACTGGAGAGAATATTATGTGTGTGTGTGTGTGTGTGTGTCTATACAATATATAATGTATATGTGCTACTGTTCTGTATATTTATTAGCTCATTTGGATTGTGTTGCTTTTCATCTGTTGACAATATGTTATCCCTTTCCTGTTCAATATAAAGTGTTTATTATCTGCTGTTAAAGAAATGGCTTTTAGGCTTGCTGACGTATCTTCTGTTTCCATGGTTCCTTCCCCACGGTAACACTTAAAAGCTGGCTCCTGGCAGCTATGTACCAATTGTGGAGAAGGACTCTAGTCTCTTGAATGGGTCTTTTTTTGTGGATTACTATACTGCATGTTGTGGAAGTGGTTTTTTCATGGTAGTGAAACCGGCCACGGTAGTCCTGAACTATTGAACTGTTGTCCGGTTTTGATGAACCTCTGCATGGGAGTATGTAATAATATTATTTTTCAGCATTCTAAGAATGCATGTTACAGTGACCTGCTGCCAGTATAATGATAACAAGCAAGTCGGTGACATTCTTCCCTTGTCTCACTGTAAATTCAGATATTAGAGGAGGCGGTAATGTGAAAAAGTAGATCACCTACATATACGTTATGTAGACAGACTGACAGATTCCTTCAACTACCTCAAGATTCTGATACTCTGTATAAACGTATACCCAGCAGTCCAGATAAGCTGCGTACCTGCCTTTTATGCATAAAAAAAATCAGAAATGCGCACTAAATTTAAATTTCATGCGTAAAAATACTAGTTCTGGGACCAACACAGGATTTTCATGTTCGGGTATTCACTCACAATTTAAATGTTCGTTTGAATATTCTTTCATTTTTCAAAAGGTAATAAAGCCATTGCTCTAAATTCCTGAAATAAATAGTATATAAAGTTGACCAAACATTGTATTTATTTTTTTTCATTTTTTTTCATTTTTTCACAGTAAACAGTGGCCATCGACACGTTTTCATGAAGTAATAACATGAGGTTTACTTGTGCCTTTTTGTAGCTGAACAAGCAAACGAAAACTGAAATGCAACTTTATACACTTCAAATAAAACAAACGTGGAAATGGCATTGTAAAGTGAAGGGAAAAAAAACTCACCGTTTTGGTTCTTGTTTATTACATTCCACACAACAGAAAGTCACAACAATATATATATATATAGATATATATATATATATATATATATATATATATATATATATATATATATATATACATACAGTCTACAGTCTTGAAATGTATTTTTGTTTACGACTGTAAGTCGCCCTGGATAAGGGCATCTGCAGTGTTAATCAAAAACAAAACAGTTGAAACGCAAAACATTCTTCAGAATAGCTGCAATACTTTATTATTAAAATCCTAATCACCAAGACCCTATGTGGGACTTGAAACAAAGTCTTTTGTCAACGTTTCAGCCTTTTTCAAGATAACTAACAAACAAACATTTCAGAGTTCAATACATTTTAAATCCTTTCAGATGCCAATCAGGGAACGTCCTATTTATCCACTTAATTATACAAGTCTCTTAACAGATATTTTCATTTTCTTTTTTTTTTTTTTTTTTTTTAAGAGATCAGTTTGTTTCTTTTTATTACAAACATGTTCATTATTCTTCATTAAGTGAACCAAATGCATAACAAAATTGATCTTAGAATACAATAGCATATACAAATAATCTTAGAATACAAGAGCATATACAAATAAGGTACTCATTTCAATTAAGATGCCACACACTCAGTTATCACAAACCTGAACGGCTAAATCATATAAATCAAGATAGTAATTACCTCCATGTAATCATAATAAGTGAGGTTTAGAGGACAATTCATTGTTTGAGTCTTTTTATTGTTTGAATGTTTAGATTCACGACGTATCTGATAACATTTCAGCTTGATACACACATCTAATAAATGATAAATACAGTAATAAGCATCATACAAGGCAAATAATCAGTCATTTCAAAAAAAGGGTTAAAATTAGAGGGTAAGTTACTCCCAGACCTAAAACCTTATCTGGAGCTTCGTATACCCAGACCAAGGTTCATCACAATTGAATAAGCACCTCTCTTGATATATAAAATAGATTGGAACGTAATGCATTCAGACAGAGACAGCCTCCATATACCCACTGCTGGTGGCCTTGTCTGCAGTCTACAATCCAAACGGAGACATTGTATTCATACCCTGCACAGCAATGTGGATTAGGTGTTCATTTAAGTTACTATTCATGGCCACGTGCCATAAATAAAAGTGCACATATGTTCTCAAGCCATATCATCATTGTGCTTAAACAGTCTTGCAAAACATTTTTGGTAACAGAAGATACATTAAGCATCCCTGTGAGGGGGGTTTGTATGAATTAGCAAATCCACCTCCTCCAGTGCTAATGTCTTGTAAACCATTTCAGCTGCCAACTTCAATTATGGAAACTCTTTTCAATCATGTACCAACCCATCCCTTGAGGGCTGCCATAGTAGGGTCATGTGACTTTTTCTGGTTTCAAGATGATAAAGACCTAATATTTCGAGATATTGGTGTTATAGTCGGTAGCCGGCTGTAATTTGAGATTCTCTCTGTCAAGTTCGAACATGGGTGTTGTACAAGATAAATGAACCTCTTTGTGCCAGTATTTTTGCAGAGCTGCGACTGGCAGTGTCAAAGCCTCATATCTTGAGAAACCGTTTGAGGTTGTGACTTCATATTTGCAGGGTTTTATAAACCCTGCCTGATGAAAGTGTTTGTGACCATGACAATGATATTGTAAGGTTTGCGGTCCTCAGGACTTCAGGTTTATTCTGTGTAGATGTTTGGTACATAGCGGCATTCTTTGAGTTTCTTGGTTCCATTGCCGGTGTTCATGATACAGATCACATGCTTCACATGGGGTCTTTTATAGTTGCTACATGGTTGCATTCCATGATTATCTCAGGCGCTGTCCATTGAGCATTAACTGTTTCAGTGCTACATTCTTTTGACCTCTGACCAGGTAATGATACAGACATTGTTTATGGTTATCTTTATAAAGTTCCATGGTGGTGTTCAGTAGAAATGGACCTTTTAAATGCCACATTATATTTAACCTGTGAATATTACAGTGATAGATCTTTTTCACATTTCCATTTAACTTCATGATTACAAACCAATTTGATATGACGTGACCCTTGGATTATGCTACCAGGGATGCTTAAGTTTATCTATTACAGTATTTTGTATGTTTTATCTTAAACAATATATTACTTTATATTAAAGTGTATGCTATTTCCTAAACACTTTAATTGTGTGTGTGTGTGTGTATATAATTTATTCTTTGAATGTAATATATATATTTTTTTGTTTTCTTGATTTTTCTCCAGAAATATCATAATGAGAGAACTGGCTCCACTTTTTCAAATCCCTTGGTCAATCCCACTGGAGGCTGAAGATATTCCTATTGTACCAACAACCTCTGGCACCATGTATGAAAATCTGAAAGTGTTTTCTTTTTAAACACCCTTTAAGGTTTTTTACCCAGTTGCATAAATTTAAATTTTTTCATGTATTTTTTTTTTCTTGCTCCTTGAACATATTCAGCCATTATTTATTAACTATGGGAAGTTGTCTCTGAGCAAAAAAATATATATATAGATAGATAGATAGATAGATAGATATGTATATATACAGTACTGTGCAAAAGTTTTAGGCAGGTGTGAAAAAATGCTGTAAAGTAAGAATGCTTTCAAAAATAGACATGTTAATAGTTTATATTTATCAATTAACAAAATGCAAAGTGAGTGAACAGAAGAAAAATCTACATCAAATCAATATTTGGTGTGACCACCCTTTGCCTTCAAAACAGCATCAATTCTTCTAGGTACACTTGCACACAGTTCTTGAAGGAACTCGGCAGGTAGGTTGGCCCAAACATCTTGGAGAACTAACCACAGTTCTTCTGTGGATTTAGGCAGCCTTAGTTGCTTCTCTCTCTTCATGTAATCTCAGACAGACTCGATGATGTTGAGATCAGGGCTCTGTGGGGGCCATACCATCACTTCCAAGACTCCTTGTTCTTCTTTACGCTGAAGATAGTTCTTAATGACTTTCGCTGTATGTTTGGGGTCGTTGTCATGCTGCAGAATAAATTTGGGGCCAGTCAGATGCCTCCCTGATGGTATTGCATGATGGATAAGTATCTGCCTGTACTTCTCAGCATTGAGGAGACCATTAATTCTGACCAAATCCCCAACTCCATTTGCAGAAATGCAGCCCCAAACTTGCAAGGAACCTCCACCATGCTTCACTGTTGCCTGCAGACACTCATTCGTGTACCGCTCTCCAGCCCTTCGGCGAACAAACTGCCTTCTGCTACAGCCAAATATTTCACATTTTGACTCATCAGTCCAGAGCACCTGCTGCCATTTTTCTGCACCCCAGTTCCTGTGTTTTCGTGCATAGTTGAGTCGCTTGGTCTTGTTTCCACGTCGGAGGTGTGGCTTTTTGGCCGCAAGTCTTCCATGAAGGCCATTTCTGACCAGACTTCTCCGGACAGTAGATGGGTGTACCAGGGTCCCACTGTTTTCTGCCAATTCTGAGCTGATGGCACTGCTGGACATCTTCCGATTGCGAAGGGAAGTAAGCATGATCTGTCTTTCATCTGCTGCAGTAAGTTTCCTTGGCCGACCACTGCGTCTACGGTCCTCAACGTTGCCAGTTTCTTTGTGCTTCTTCAAAAGAGCTTGGACAGCACATCTGGAAACCCCTGTCTGCCTTGAAATTTCTGCCTGGGAGAGACCTTGCTGATGCAGTATAACTACCTTGTGTCTTGTTGCTGTGCTCAGTCTTGCCATGGTGTATGACTTTTGACAGTAAACTGTCTTCAGCAACCTCACCTTGTTAGCTGAGTTTGGCTGTTCCTCACCCAGTTTTATTCCTCCTACACAGCTGTTTCTGTTTCAGTTAATGATTGTGTTTCAACCTACATATTGAATTGATGATCATTAGCACCTGTTTGGTATAATTGTTTAATCATACACCTGACTATATGCCTACACAATCCCTGACTTTGTGCAAGTGTACCTAGAAGAATTGATGCTGTTTTGAAGGCAAAGGGTGGTCACACCAAATATGGATTTGATTTAGATTTTTCTTCTGCTCACTCACTTTGCATTTAGTTAATTGATAAATATAATCTATTAACATGTCTATTTTTGAAAGCATTCTTACTTTACAGCATTTTTTCACACCTGCCTAAAACTTTTGCACAGTACTGTATATATATATAATATAATATAAATTTCTAACAGGTACAGTTTTATCACTTATTGCATTTCGAATGATCCGTTAGTTTGTCACCAATCCTGTAATAGAGTAGAAGCTCATTATCTCGAAGTTCAGACCAACTGAATCATAAGTCAATATGACTGTTAACTCAGTAACAATGTTTTGTGAAAATAGGTTGTGTTCCATTTCAGGATGGAGCTGAGATGTGTTATAGCTGTTATTCGACATGGAGATCGTACACCAAAACAGAAGATGAAAATGGAAGTCAGACATCAAAGGTCTTTTTTGAGGCATTATTTTAATTTAACTCGAGAGAGAATAATCCTGGAACTGGTCTATCATTTATGGGAATAAGAGGCTTATAATAACATTCTGGTTTATGTCATTTATTGTCACAAATATATATATATATCTTGATTTCTGCCAAAAAAACTGTTAAGCCCTAATATTGAGTTTGGTATCTGTTCTACAATAAAGATAATATCAGTAAGAACGACAAGCTTACAAAGGTAAATTAGCAGTAATTTCTGAAATTTAAGAGAATAAATATGTGACTGGTTTCACAGACCCTGATTAGCACAATCTAGTTCAAGAATAGAGCTATTTGGACTAACAAGTCAATAGTAATATAACTTTTTTTTTTTTTTTTTTTTTCTTTTGTATAAATACTTGTGCTGTTTATTTGTTATACTAATTTTCTTATTCTTTGTTTGCAATGGTTCTTTAGAATAACCATGTAAAGTAGTTATGTTCATCAGTATAAAATAGCCAAATGGAGTGTTTGAGATTAATGTGGTACAGATCAGCATGGTAATATCACAATTTCTGTATTTGCATAATCTTACTCCTAAAGATGCAAAAGTTTAAACATTTTAAACTGAAAATGTACTGTTTTTGTGCCGATTGTGCAACTTGAGTATTTTGGGTTCCGAGTGGCTCACCTGGTAAAAGCATGGCTGCTTGGTGTGCAGATTGAGTCATACGGTCAGGGGAACGCAGGTTTGCCGGTCTTCGGTGGATATTCCAGAGGGGTGCGTCGCACTGGCTCTGGCGCGCCCGCTGGGTAGGGAGGCAAAAACAGCAGCGACTGTTTCTCTACCAGCCAGACCCCAAGTGAGCTCAGACAAACACCTGCAGGACTGGACTGGCCTTAGCTGGCCTTAGAGGTCGGTAGCTTGCTGAAATCCGCTGTCGAGTTCCTGGGTTTAAAAGAGGAAATTGGCTCGGTCGTGGGATTGGAGGATGTCCACTAACCTTCAGTTCTCCTAAGCTGTGTGGGGCATTGCTGCTGTGAGGGGGGGGGGGGGGATAAAAACACTTTGGTATTTTAAAAATCATTGGTGTGCATTTAAGTATTTTAATACAAATACTTATTGTATATTGTATTTACAGGGTGGCCCTGTAAATTACATGCTTGTAACTTAACAAAATAGAAAATCACCACAGTAATTTGGTATGTTTACTATTTATTGTAGGTTTTTTGATCTGTTTGAGAAATGTGAAGGATATAAGACTGGGAAACTAAAACTGAAGAAACCAAAGCAATTACAGGTGCAGAAACTCTCTTCCCCTATCATATTTTATCTTTGTTAATGGTGGTTGCCTGGTTTTTAAAACAACCTTCTGATTTCAACCTAGTTAATATTACATTCTATATATATATATATATATATATATATATATATATATATATATGTATGTATATATATATATATATACATATATATATGTGTATTTGTTCATTCATCTTTTAAACTATAGGAAGTTTTGGATATTGCAAGGCTGCTTCTTGCAGAACTGGGACAAAACAATGATTCAGAAATTGAAGAAAGCAAAGCCAAACTTGAACAACTGAAAACAGTACTGGAAATGTAAGCACTTTTACATTTTTGAAATACTTTTTGTTTATATTCAAATCTGCTTGAAGTTTTTTTCCCCCTCTAATTAATAATGTATTGAATGGTTTATTTGATTTTTAATACAGGTATGGGCATTTTTCCGGGATAAATCGCAAAGTCCAGTTAACTTATCTTCCTCATGGGTGCCCAAAAACCTCCAGTGAAGAAGAGGGTAAGATGTCATCTATGTTCTTGAGCGTTGTTTGTATTTTTTTATTGATGTACAAGTGAACATGCAGTACAATTGCAAGGATAAAATTTAAACCTAATTAGCTACTTTGCTGAACAAACAGCTTGACACTAGAGAAATGTTATTCAAGCCTTTGCTGTTCCTGTTTGTTTAACTGTTTTCCTTATACTCAAAAATCTTTCTTTACTTCTAGATAACAGACGAGAGGAGCCGTCCCTTTTGTTAGTCCTCAAGTGGGGAGGAGAGCTGACCCCTGCTGGCCGAGTCCAGGCTGAGGAGTTGGGGAGAGCATTTAGGTGCATGTACCCAGGAGGACAAGGTAAACTTCTTAAAATGTATTTAATTATTGGGATGCATATTTCTGTTAACAGGGATAGAGTGCAGGTGGCAGGCAGTATGTACATATAAATATCACACTTCTATTTTTACATATATCTAGAGAAGTCCTTATTCAATTTTCTAGAAATCTGCAGTGCACATTTATTGATAGTATCGGAATCTAGTGGTATATGGAGTCATCTGCCAACCTTGCATTTTTACATGTGCATATAATGGATGTAGGTCAAGGTGATCTACATTTTACTGATGTCTCTAAATCAGTACATCACTATTACTGAGAATTTTTTTCTTCCACCAACATGTACAATAGTTATAAATATACCGTCTATTTTTATCCTTTCAGAGGGGTCTAAATTTCAAATTTTGTCTTCATTTGTAGGGGATTATGCTGGATTCCCTGGGTGTGGTTTATTGCGTTTGCACAGTACCTATCGCCATGACCTGAAGATCTATGCCTCTGATGAAGGCAGAGTTCAGATGACTGCTGCCGCCTTTGCCAAGGTAATGTAGATTGAGAAAGAAACCATTTAAAAACATCTCCAGGTACGCTGCCAAGCCAGCCTTCTGATATTAAACCCTACTGGTAATTTGCATTGTCAGCCAAAAGGTAGCTTAGTGCTTCCTTAATTTTTCCATCATCTACAACATCCACCTACATTGCTAGTAAAAAAAAAAAACACACACACACATTCTTAAAACTGCTTGCTTTGCTTCAGGGAGATTTTTACGGAATATACAGCAGCTTGCATTGATGTTCACAAGGCTGTTTTTTTTTAATTTTGTAATTTTTTATTTTTTTTAAATCCAGCTCGTCAGTGTATTATTGGGTTTTGTTGCAGAGGTTATCATCCATTTTCATTAGTATAGTAGCTCAGTTTCCTTTTGTGTTACTGAACCGTATCTGATTGTTGTCTGGTTTGACCTCTTAGGGTCTGCTAGCCCTTGAAGGGGAGTTGACCCCCATCTTGGTCCAGATGGTAAAAAGCGCCAACATGAACGGCTTGTTGGACAGTGACAGTGACTCTCTGAGCAGCTGTCAGCAGCGTGTTAAAACCCGACTCCATGAATTCTTCCAGAGAGACCGAGACTTCATCACCGAAGATTATGAAAAGGTGAGCAGGCAGGAGTGACATGATAACAGCACCGTATGTTAATGAATACAAGGGCAAACATTTACATACATACAAGTCAGTGCTGTATTATATATATATATATATATATATATATATATATATATATATATATATAAAAAACAATTTGTGGTTTTACAGTGGTAGAAATCAGAATCAATTCTAGAAATCTGAAATGTTGCTTATATAAGTATTATATACAAATATGTTCCACAAAAAAAAAATCCCTAGATGTTCTTTGTTTAAGTTTCCACAACTTTGTGACTGTTCACATTACAAACATCTGATCATGAAAATATTTCTCATTGTGCACAACATTTGCCTAATAATCAAACTTATTTTATCCTGAAAAACAGCCAAAACATAAATACAAAAACGTAATGGTTACTGTTCTCTTATTTAGCTATCTCCAACTGCAAGCATTTCTCTTATCAAGTCAATGCAGATGATTAAAAATCCTGTAAAGACATGTGATAAGGTCTACTCTCAGATCCAGAGCTTGACATCGCAGATAAGGCAGAGGATGGAGGATCCAAAATCAGCAGGTAAAAATTCAGTGTTTTAAACGTGGCATAATGTATTGATTCTTTACTTCAATTTATTACCCTGCCAGTGCTGCTTGTACTATTCATAATAAATAAAAGTAGTTTGTCAAAAAATGAAGTTGCATTGTTTTTAAAAACTCTAATTTTGTAACAAATTTAAATCCTGATGACCTTGCTTGGCTCACGGATCCCCTTTCATTACACATTTCTAATTTCATATGAAGACCAGTCCTCCATTAAGAACAATGGGCACAATCTTGAGATCTCCCATTAGCAGGTACAGCTCTCAGCCAATACCATTTAACTAGGTCTCGTAGGTGGTTGAAATAGTGTGTGTGTTTTGTTTTTTTTTGTTTCTTTTTTTACTCTTAGTACATGAATATAAATGAATCACTCCTCTCTTGCTTGCATAGATATCCAGCTCTACCACAGTGAAACTCTTGATCTTATGCTGCGTAGATGGGCAAAGCTGGAGAAAGACTTTAAAATGAAGAATGGAAGATATGACATCAGCAAAATCCCTGATATTTATGATTGTATTAAATATGATGTTCAGCACAACAGCTCTTTAAAACTGGAGAACACAATGGAACTATACCGACTTTCAAAGGCATTAGCTGACATTGTCATTCCTCAGGTAACTGGTGTGTGTGGGTAGACCTTTAATTTATATTACCATAATAACAGTGATTAAGCAGAGAACAATGGGATATATCATAGACATCATACAGATATGAAGGTAATTAAAATAATTCTGACTTCTCATGCCTCTAAAACCATTTTTTGTTTTTTTAAATGAATGTTACAAAGTAGAAAATGTTTTAAAAACCTCTTATTGTATGCAATATTTGGATGTGCCTTGTGCATCCAAGTTTGTATCCACATTATGTACATTTCTTTCACTTTCATAGGAATATGGTATAGCGAATGTGGAGAAGCTGGACATTGCTAAAGGTTACTGCACTCCTCTGATCAGGAAGATCCGCTCAGACCTGCAGAGAACACAGGACGATGACACTGTAAATAAACTTCACCCTGTGTAAGAGTCTTTTACATAGAAACTAAGAGAAAATGGCAGTTAGGGAGATGCTGCTTCTGGTGCAAATTGAATTACCATACATTTATTGTTTAATTAAAAATCCCCTTTTGATGAGCAATACAAATTTGGATTTAAAAGGAAGGAAACTATGCACATCTCCTCTTGCTCCATTATGTATGCAGCTATGTGACTTGTATTAGAAATATCTTTTAATATACTCTACGTCTTGCTGCTTTTGTTTTGCACTATGTTCTGTTTTCCCCCCAAAAAGCAAAGTCAATGCATTTCTAATGACCAGGTTGAAAACTACTTCTGGGTCATAGGGTATGCACATCGTAGATACTACATTGAATGAAGTGAAATAGTATAACTGTTATTAAAAGGTAGATGTGCCCAGGTGGGAATTCAGCCTTTTAGCTAGGCTTGATCTCCGAATACACAGTAATATTTTAAAATGAACATATTTTTACTTTTTTAGGTATTCCCGAGGAGTTATGTCACCAGAACGGCATGTTCGGACTAGGTTATACTTTACCAGTGAGAGTCACGTTCACTCACTTCTTTCCATTTTACGTTACGGGGCCTTGTGTGATGTAAGTTTGAGTTTTAAATCCAATTTTTGCACTTTAAAAATGTTGCAGGTCTGGTGAAAGATGCATTATTTAACTAGTTCCTATGAAATAATATTTATCAACTTTCTGGTTTTACAACTTATTTCATGGAATATTTGATATGGACTATAAATATATGGAAAATGTACATACCTATTAAAATGAGTAAGTGAACAAAGTGTTCCTTGTTCATGGAGAACTAAACCTTTACTTAAAAGATACAATGAAACTCTTGTAACATTTATTTGTTTGTGTTGTATATTATGAAGCCATAAGCCTAAAGTTAAGTCATACTTATAAACTAGTACTATTGACACTGAAACTTTATTTTTAGGAGACCAAAGATGATCAGTGGAAGAGGGCCATGGATTATCTAAATGTTGTCAGCGAGCTAAATTACATGACTCAGATTGTGATTATGCTTTATGAGGACCCAAACAAGGTAGATTAATTCTGCAGTTTTTTATTTTTCTTTATGAGATTGCTATTTTTATTGCCTTTTATGATTTATATTGTCATGATTCCACAGGACCCTTCATCGGAGGAACGTTTTCATGTTGAGTTGCACTTCAGTCCTGGAGCAAAGGGTTGTGAAGAAGACAAAAATCTACCGTCAGGTTTTGGATACAGACCAGCCTCTCGTGAGGTAAATGTTTTACTATAAAACCTTATTGAATAAACCACCCTTTGGCTGCAAAGAAAGATTCCTGTATGGCATTCAGTCTATATACTACTGCCTGTCTCAAATCACAGTTCAATATTATGATGAGTAGCTTGCAATAAATGTTGATTTTTAATTAAATGTTTTAACACTGGTCTAGAATCTTCATGTTTCTTGGTCCATACCAGACTCTGCAGTTCTGAATCCAGTCAAGCATTGCTTGATGTTACAGTATTTATGATCTTTTATTAAATGTGTTGTTTATTTGTATTTGTCATTCAAAGTTGATAGTGTTAAGTAACAGAACGGTCAGAAAGCTAAATAATTAACTGGAATCACTGGACATCAATACATACAGACAGCGCTGGATGTCTAGATGCGTATATGATTGTGTGATTTAATAAGTGGTCTCTTTTCTATGCAGAATGAAGGTTCAAAGAAAAAATCCCAGACTAATGACAGTGATGAGGAACCCAATGCAGCTAAAAGGGATGAACCGGACAGGGCCCCAATGATGTTCCGACCAATGGTCTCAGATCCCATCTACATTCACAGAAAGTCACCCCTACCGCGCTCCAAAAAAATTGGCTCAGTAGAAGTAAGTACATCTATAATACCTTCTGTGGGCAACAGAGTAGATTAGATTCTGTGGCTTGTAGTTGTGATTTTATGCTACATGTTGTAGAAAAGCCTAGAGTAGATTTAAGTGTTGCATAGTTATGTGGCTATTACTGGGTCACAACAGGGTCTGCTGGATAAGCTGTTGTGGCCTCTGTTCAGTGAATGATTAAAATCTACATTTAAATTTTACAGGGTTAAGGATTAAGTATATAAACATGATGATGATGTTGGGAAGTAGGTTTTTTTTGTCTCTAGAGATGTCAGGTATTAACTGCAAAGCTAATGTATTTATTTATTTTTTCCTTTGCCACTACTGTGTATTTTTATATAACACACATCTTGTGTACAAAGCGCATGACTAAGCTGCCTTGGGTTGCATCTTTTGTATAATGCACATCTCCTGTACCCATATCAGAAACTCCATAGTATATTGTATAAAGATCAACTGCTTGAGTTACTGCACAACCTGTAGGTTATACATGGAAATATTCTTAATTTTAAAAGGAGTGTGCGTTATAGTCTTAATGTATGATTCTGATTAGTTTAAATTAGTATTGGTATTTAGTACCTGTAAATATTAGTTAAAGGTTAAGTATTTGTTGACCCTTAACTACTGGGTTACTGAAATGACCATGCCAGGCAAAATTGACCACACTACAAAAACAATTAAGGTGCTATAAGTCTGTAAAGCATTTTTACACTCAAATAAAAGCTAAAGAAAGCAAAGGGGTTGCTTTGGTAATTTTGACCCAGAAGTTAGTGGTTAACTGTTTATTAAAGCCTAATTTTAAATTTTGTAAAGTTTTTTTTTTTTTTGTAAGTACCTCTTAACATATTTCCTTAGTATAGCATATATGTGTTCAGGTTTTGAGGTAGTCACGTGGTTTAAAGTAAAATCACATTTTAAATATACTTATTGGAATTATAATCTAGTATAATGCCTATTAAAATGCATAGTACATGTTTTAAAGTCACCTATTAAGCTCATGTATATTTTCATTTCCTTTTTATGCAAAAAGTGACTCAATACTTTCACAAAAAATATAACAGAACATGTTGGACATTTTTTTTTTTTTTTTTTTACCTATTTTTCTCCTGTGTTTGCTCTGTATATAAAATAAAAAATACAGGACATAATGGGCATGAATATCTGTATGGTTTTAATAGTATGGTTTTAATCTTGAGTGGTGGACAAGCAGCATTTAAAACCTATTTAAAGTCATCATAAATGCTGTACATAATAATAATACCATAGCAATCATGCCGACATGATTAACAACTTCCATTTTATCAAATTATTGCATATCTATTCCTTAAGCAGTTCTAGCATTATTGTTACCCTGCATTCACAACCTCAATTATACTTTCAGTAGCCATTAGTCTGCTATGCCATTTTGCAAGTCCTATACAAATAGCTCCATATATGCTGACATTGATGTTTAAACGGTCAGCCAGGTTTCTTATGAATGCCATATGAAGTGTCTTCTTTTCACATCTAATCAATCAAGTTAGTAACAAACTACAATACATATTTTGTGATCACAATAACATTCTGAAACAAGCTATTAAAAAGACGTCTGTGAATCAAAAATCTACAGGAGTGAGTTTAGTTTGCAAGCTCCATGTGGACCCATGGTAAATAAAAAAAACAGTACAGTTTTTCTGGGAGAATCTACTGGGTGGAGCCACTTGGTAGAAGCAGAGATGTATTGAAGTAGACTATGGCAGGTATCCCACTAATCCAAAGATCTGTATCCTAGACTGCAACTATAGAATTGCCACACTTTAAGAAATTGTAAACATCCCTCAAGTGACCTACTTATCTTGCATGTTGTCAACGTGCAGCCTATTGAAACATCTGAAAGACCAGTACTCACAACACAAGCAAAAGCAAAGCTGTAAAGGAAATCACAAAGGGTTTTCATAACAATGTACCATTGTACAAACTTCTAGTCAAACTACTTTGGAACAAACGTTGATCCATAATTAAATCATTTGAATTTCCTTAGTGCCACGTTTTTCTTTTAATTTACCAGTTGGGTCTGCAGTCAGGGATATAGACGCTTCAACTTGTCCGGAACACATAGTTTTTCTTTCAAGCTCTGATAAATCTTTGCTTCTGAATATTTTACATCTCACTAACTACTGTAACAGCTAACTGCTCACTGTTCTTGGTCGTATGTACGCAGTGATAAAACTTGCAAAACATTCCATTGAGATGCACCTAATAAACTGGCCACATTCTATAATTGTAGGTTTTTGCCCCCCTGCATAAATATACAAAAATAGAAAAACAAAAGCTGTGTCTTGTTACAAATGAATAAAACAAGCTTTTCATGCATACTTTAGATATGCTGTAAGATTAAATAATATTTCACTACATAAATCAAATAAAATCAACACCTATTTATATAGCTTTTACACAACGCGGGCACTTAAGTACATTCAGCTTTGCACGTATTACAAGGCAGCTTGCCGAAGCTTTACAGTTTTATGTATTAAAAAAATGTATATTGTAACCTTTAATATTGTAATGTCTGAAAATTGAAGGCTTGGGCAGCTGTGTACAGTAGTACAGCACTGAACTTCTGAAGATTATTTTCTTCTCTTTTAAACCCAGTGAATCGAATAATACAATACACTGGCTCGCCTTGTATGATTTAGTATTTGAAAAGCAAAAAAAGAACTTGGTGCTGAATGTTGATGAACCATTTAGCTGGATTGTATCTAACTTGGCATGCTTTTGCTGTTTTTGACCCCTTTTCTCAGTTCCAGGAAGAGCGCCCCCTGAGTGTGTCTAGCCCTGAGTGTATTGGTACCTGGATGCATTACACCTGTGGTGTGGGTACTGGGCGTCGAAGACGCAGATCAGGGGAACAAATAACTTCTTCCCCTGTCTCCCCCAAATCACTGGCTTTCACATCCAGTATTTTTGGCTCATGGCAACAGGTTTTTAAACTTTCTTCATTATTAAAACAGCCATTTGTTATGCATTACAAACAACCTTAAGAGCAGTCAAAAAGGACACCTAATCCATAAATGCATTTATTTGAATTCTTCTTGCTTTTAATTGAGAAGGGAAGGGAGCAGGTTTAAAAAAGTAAAATAAAGAAGCCTCTCGAAGGATGTGTGAAAGGGTAGACATCACTGATGGCATTCTCACAGCTACTCAGTCAATGTAGACTAAGGCCCTATTCATGGGAGTCACAAACATTACACAGTCGACTTTGCACCACTTGCAGTGGAACAGTTTGATTATACATAGGGCTTCTGATTTTCAGTTATAACCGATAAACACCCATAAAACACCCTAGATACAAAAAAAATAAAATAGTGAAATCGGTGTATAGCCAATAAATACCGGAAATGGTTACTTAATTCACGTTGTCTTCACCGATTTACCCAGTGAAAAAAAATTAATCGAATAACATCCGAAAAAATGAAGAAAAAAAATTCCCAGTGCAGTTGGGCAATGTCCGTCCTTCCTGACTTGTATCTCGCATTGATTTGTTATGAATACTTTAAACCCACCCCAACTACTGAGTAGCAGCAAATTCCTACATTTCTATTGGAAAATTATACACACTTGTGCAATTTTAAACGAGATTACAATTAGAAACTGAGGGTTGTTCTTACTCGTGAGATTTAAAGCTATATTGCAGTTCAATAGAGAGAATTTACATGCTCATGGAATTTAAAACAGAATTTCAAATTGTGGCGAAATGTAAAATAACCACACACAAACCCCAGATGAATATGCCTGTGACCATAAGGATTTTGTCGTGGAAGACAGCTAAGGAACGTAAGGTACAAGTGTGCAAGTACTGTTGGGTTACTATACATATTGTGACAGAAAAAAAGGCTAACATTTTGGAAAGTAATCGAAAAAAATAATTTCAAGCGAAAGCCCTGATAAAGTATAAACACAGAAAAACAGAAGCCCTAATTATACAGGACTTTTAATGTTTTACTTTGTTCAGTAATATATATAGCACCTTTGCTCACTTTTTATATTAAAATATTTTGCAAGCATGATTTCCTGTACTTACCCTCTTGACTCTGCCTTCCAGCCCTCAGTTTTGTTTTTTTTGCCATGTGACTTAGGTAGGGCCTTATTGTACCACATTAAATAGACAAGAAAAGATTAAGGCTACTGATTCAATGTCGGTCATAATGTTGATCTGCTGAAAACCAAAAAATTGATTAGTTGTCCTTTTAAGACTTGCTAATTTTAATCATTTGGTCATTAATGATAGCGTATTAAAGATGTCATTTTGGGTCAGGTATTTATAAATACCATTAAATTGCTTTGGGGAAAGAAGATAGTTTTAAGACAAACCTACGGTGGCTGGGTGCTTACTTTTTTTTGCCAGAACTCAATTAAAATCCTGCTTTACCACTAATAAACACCCATTTCCTCTAAGTTCACTGTTTTGAGGGTCAGCACTTCTTGGGCAGTTTGAACACTCAATATACTCCAGAGCTTGAGTTTAATATGCTCCATTCCTAATATCGTTTGCCAGCATATAATTGTCATAATTTGATCAAAAGTGGGAAATCACCATGTAAGTTACCTTATCCCTGAGAAGATTGATTCATTTCACAAAGTCATTTTTATAAAAGATAGAAAGAATGGTCTATTGTGCATACCAAGGATGAATCTATCTAATAACCTGAAGATGTCAGTCTTGTATGCTTTAATCCCAAGCCCTACATAAACACATAACCCAGCGAGAAAAGAGTAATTCATAATTCTTGCACAGTTCAACCTATGGGTACCTTCTAGTGTGTATGCTCACTTCCTAATGCTGTCAGGTCACGTGACTGATGGGAGTGAACCTTAATTTGAGTTCCATCACTGATGTTGCTCACGTGACCTCACAATGGACCTTACAGGTAAGCATTACATGTGAACATCAGGTTTTAAAGCAGGATACAGTGTCATTAGTCCATGGCTTACTTCCAACAGCTATGACCTTTGGAACCTACCTTTTAATAGGATCCTGGACTGACGAATTGCCAACTTGGCCACAAACAGAACTCTTCATGTCGAATTTGCTCCTGTAGGGGGCCTGTACAAAACAGTGATATTAACTTCTTTAAACACGTGTCTGTTTTTTCCCTTTTTTTGAGACAGGTGCAGTATTTGTCTGGTAAAAGTCACTCACTCTTGCAAACTGGCTCATACGTGTTGTCATGTCTGTCCATCTTCCTGCATCCTTCTCATCCTTGATGTGTGCTTTATCCACTACCATTGCAAGGACCTCATACATGGAATGGACTTCAGTCTTGGGGATGTTGCATGAACTTTCAGCTCTTTTGTGACTGCACTAACATTCCTAATGCAGCTTATTAACATTTTGTCTGTCTGGACAGGCCTCTATGTAAAAACAGGTGTGGGATATACAGTTTTCATGTCTTTAAGCTAAACTGCAGAAATATTTTCTCATCCTCAATTGTGCAGGTCCTGTCTGAGAACAATAGCCATGCACGACTTGCCAGACTGCATGCAGAACAGAAGCACACTGGAATGGGTAAGCACTTAAGACCATTCATTTTCTTGCCTCTTGTATTGAGAGCTTGTAGCTATGGTTAATCGTGCAGTATTTCTAATCCATTGAAGCAAAAGTTGACCAAAGAAGGATAATCCTTATTGTAAAACTGGAAAACCATTCAATTCTGATATTGAATTCAAAATTGCTTTCTTGTTACACATGTACAAACATTGTATACTGTGTAACTTGTTTATCTAGATGTGCAGTTTATTCACTATGGTGAACACTTTAAATAACCCAGACACTTGGCTAACCTCACAGTGATTGATCATATCCCATACAATTGACAGCATGAGCTGGTTGTGTTCATGAAGTGCATACCTTGACATGTCATTTTTTGTACTGTATGGTACTGGGTAATCAGTAATATATACTGCACAGTTAGCTCTTTTCTGTAGTATTTCCCAGGAGTGTTTGTGTTCATTTCAAAAGCAGAACTACTGCTTAATCGTACAGAAAAAAAAACAAAAAATAGAATGGGTTTATGATAAATAAACTAATACTTAAGACCATTGCACACCGGATATAATTTGTCATTTACCATATGTGCAAAAATAAAAACAAATTGAATAAAAACGCATCACTGTTTAAAGGTGCAGTAAGAAATACATGTTTGTCACAATAGTATTCATACAATATTTTTAACATTAAATTCTGATAAATAATAAATCTGGTATGCAGTGACCTTCATTAGAATGGGTTGTACGAGCTTTAGTGTCTGGTCTCAAATGTTGTGTTTTTTTTTTTCTCTCTCTCTCATTTTTCCTTTCACTGATCTGCAGTACTAGTTTGAGCTTGTCAATTAATGTTGGTTTATAAAAGCTACTGGTGTTATCGCTGTTTGTGTATCAGATTCCAAGTCTTTATAATGTGTATTGTAATGCACGTGAAAACTAAAATTTGTAGTGAAAAGTGACATAATATGTAACATGTGGATTTTGCCACATAACATTCAGCAGATTGCAGCACTGATTTCATTCCTCACACATGCTGGTAATGTCCTGAGGTACAGTATGTTTGTAAATATGGATGTTACTAAATTTGTAGGAAAGACTTTCTGACTTCAGGGTTTAATAACAAGTGGGATTGATTGTATCGGAAGTGTTGAAGCACATTTTATGTGTTTTATAGTCAGCGGTATTTCATTTTTGTAAGTAGTGGTTATTTATTTTTAGGGCTGTGTTCGAAGGTTCGTTCACTAGCCAGGGATTCAAAAGTTGTTTTAAACCTTTGGAGATTCGTCAGACGCCATTGACGCACTTTTTTTCCTGTTAACAGAAACTCACATGCAAAATTCGATCTTTTGATTTGTATAATGCATATTACGTAAACAAAAGTTGTTGTATTAAAATCCACTACCAAATCATTATACGTAGGAACCCTATGTGGTGCCGCTGCCATGGTATGCAGCAGGGTATAGTATCCAAAGCACTGGGGCGGTACGGTTGTAGTGCTTCAGTGAAATATGTACTGAATATCTAGTGTACAAGACAGTGTAAGAGAAGTGCTATGGTAGAATATGTTTGAAACATACAAAATATACGATAACACTAATAATTTTAATTTCGAAAACTGAGCACCGTCCATCCCTCCCACCTCCAGCTCGTGTTATCCAGAAGCAAACCTTTCATTTCTCGACAGCAAAGTGTTGTATAGTGTAAGCTGTATTGAAAGAAATATCTCAAAACCCCGCTGCTGTTTGGGATTTTTTTTTTTGTTAAATGCCCAGACAACCAAAAAAAAAGTTGAATGCAAAATGTGCAAGCGACTCGTATCATGGAGGCATAACCATCTCTGGAGTAACCTGACAAGTGTAAATAATAATAATAATTATTATTATTTTTATTATTATTAGTATTAGTATTATTATTATTTGTATTATTAGTATTAGTATTTTTAGTAGTAGTAAAATCTGACTGTGACCGATAACCTGCTTGAAACGGTGACTGTTAAGTAAAGCTTTATTTTGCCTCAGTCTGCTGCAGTTGTGCAATGCAAGCTTACTGTATGTATCGCAAACATCTTCAATTACATGTAAATAAACAACGTGCATTTTTATTTTTATTTAAATTATAAAAACGTGATTACTGTTCTGTATAACATATTTTTAAACTACATGTGAATGTTTTATTCCATTTATATGGATTACCTGTAAAATAATAGGATTTTCAATCAGATATAAACAAGTAGCTATGGTGACGTCACCAGTAAATTATGCAAATTAGTGCCATCGAAGGTTCGAACCTTCCTTCGGTAAAGTGTTCCGAACCTTCAAAGGTAAAATGTAGACTTTGTTGCAGCCCTATTTATTTAAGTCGCCAGTGCACATTTCTTTAATACCTGTAATTCAAAATGTGTTTTTTTTCCAAACAGAATCCACTCTGAATAAGAGGGATGTGAAAAAGCCATGACTTGACTTCTAGCCAGGAAAGGGCTAACCATAATCCACATAAACCAAATACAATCATGGGTTACCAGTTCCATACACACTCATGAATGTTCATTCTGCATTCGACATCTATAGGTAGCTGTATAGTTCAAGGTTCTCCACACTCCACTTCAGTCTTTACTTTGACTGTCACCATATTTACATGATACTATACTTTTGTAGTGTTATATGGATTACTGAGATCTATGAAGGTTATTTAACTTTAAAATGCAGAAAGATTTAAACCATGGACAAATAAAATAATGAGTTGAAAAGTATGCCTCGGCTCTTCGCATTTTACATTGAACCATACAGAAAATACCACTCTGCAAACTTCACTTGGTGACAAATCTATAGAAAGTTGCTGTTATTCATTGTCTGGCCATAAAGTGCTTGGTGAGAGCAATGATCGGTTTTATTAGCAGTGCTTTCCCTTTGGGTTAAGTCTTCTTGGTACTAAGGTGACATTACAAGCATTCTGTGACCATGTGTTAGACTACACAAAAGTTGCTGCCATCTCTGTGGCAAGAATCTCATTCCAATGCATGCTGCATGGTCTAAATCGTAGAACACCTGGTTGCTGTATGTGTTTTCTCTAACTCCCATTAGGGTCTCATTGTGCAGGCCTGTTTAGCACCACGGTGCTCGGGGGCTCTTCCAGTGCACCTAACCTACAGGATTATGCTCGTACGCACCGTAAAAAGCTGACTTCATCTGGCTTCTTAGATGGTATGTGCAGACACGCACACACATCATGAAAAGATGAACCTGTAGCCATTTTAGAAAAGGGATCCTAGTTTTTTGTTTTTTTTTGAGTTGTGTTTAGTTGATACATGTAGTTTGTAACCTATTATACTGTACAATGGTTTTAACTTTCAGGAGTAAATGTTTTAATATAAATTGGCTTTAAAGCAGTGCTACATGGTAAACCTTTTTCTTTTGTGCATGAGACTGTTAACATGTTTTAATACTTTTGGCATGGCTTGTCCACAGTGGAAACCTCAAAAAGCTAAACAAAACAAACAAAACAAAAAAAAAAAGAATTCCAGGATTCCTGGTAGATTCCGTCTGTGTGACCCATTTGTTGTTTATTTACCATAATGATTTATCATCTTGATTTTGATCCATTTTCATCTAAGGTAGACAATCCTCTCCTTGATCTCAAGGCATTGGTTTTAGAGTTTTAGACAAGTGTGGTGTTTAAATTTTTAAAGACAAGTTACTTAATGGAGAAATTGCAATGGTGGCATGCAATCAGATAAACACATGTATGTAATATAGAGTACCACTGTTCTACTGTCCTGGTGGATTAAACTAACATTGTCTACATCAGTGTTCACTGAGGTTGTTTCTTCAACTTAATGCCAGGCCATCCACCCAATAACATTTCACTAAGCGCTTCACGTTAACCAATGGTGATCAATGGTTTTTGCTCCTCACTGGCTGCCATATCCCTGACCCTGTTTAACCTCTCAACCCCCAGGCCCCCTCACCTTTGCATGCTCTCTAATTCTTATCTTTTCTTCCTGTTGTTTTTATTTTTAAATCCCTCTTTTCTAGTAGCTTTTGAATTTCAGGTACTTGTTTTTCTCTTTCTCAGACGCCACACGTGGTTCTGCTGTAAAAAGATTTTCTATCTCATTTGCTCGACACCCAACCAATGGTATGTTTGCTTTTATTTTAAAAGAATACTCCCGTGCTTCCCTGCTTATTATTTCCTTCTTTCGTGTGGAGTGTGAAATTCCATCCATCAATCCTCCCTTCACCTCACGAATCATATTTCTGGAATGTGGCCATGACCCATTGGTATAGCTGAAATGTTTATGAACCTTGTATTTGCAAATATTCACAGATACATTCACCAGATCACGGTGATGTGCAGAAACCTAATGTTTCAGTGTGATTTATGTACTTTTATTAGGGGTTCCTAGAAGAAAGTGGGTGAAACTTCTAGGGTTTCGTGAGGTGTTTGTTGTATTGTCACATCTGTTTATGTCTTGATGTATTTTTATTACTGCTCAGTAGCACTAGCAACAGTATCACTGAAAATTGATTTTAAAGCCTTTATCACTCCAGTAGAAAGTGGGTGAATTGGCATGTGCCCTCATGGGCAGAAACTTGAGAGTTGGAGATTTAAGACTATGCAAGGGCATGTATAATCGGCCAACTATGATTCGTATCAAAGCCTGTTTTATTGTTGTAGGCATGTCCCAAAAATTTTTGTACAAAGCAATTTTTTTTTTTTTTTAAATAACATTATAGTAATTTATTTCTTTATGGTCTGGAGTCATTGACAGCAGCAGATCTCGTACATGTATAATGTTTTGTTCTACACTAAACACTCTCCAACTATCTTATAGTATATGGTTCCTTTCACAAAAGCTGTAACTTATAAATGATGTAGTGTGTTTGATGGGTTAAATAAGGTTTGATATTACTGTGAAATTCTAGACTACTGTTGGTTTCTTTTAACAGTCTAGAAACATGTAAATAAGACAAGGCTATGTTTAATCCATTAAAACAGACTGCCAAACACATAACCTGCTGTTGATATTTATACTTTCACAAAGATGGGTAGCTGAAGGGACCCTGCCGAATGAATATGCCACTCAGTACTGTACATCATCTAGAAAGAAAAAACAAAATACACTTTGGTGTTCCCCAAAGAGCCTTGGATTTAAATTAAAAGTTTGAATTAACGTATTTAGGCAACTACTGACCTCAAGCCATTTAACTCTTACTTTATCTTACAAAGCGGAGGATTTATGTTTTCAAAAATGGTAACGTTTCAGAGTAATTTTGGTAATAAAAAAGTGTTAATGCAAGATCCTGTACACAATGTTTTTGTGTGCTTTAAAACAATATAAATGGTTCTGATTTACTCACATATTACATGGGGTAGGGTCATTTTACAGAAAGTATACAACAACACAATAATGCCATTTCATGAGGCTGGTTTCCTTAGGAACCATCAAAAATGACATGTTGCTGATTACTGCTATCTTAATAGATTGTGTTTTTTAACCAAAACATTCTGCAAAATACAAGGCAAGTGAAAGGGCATCAAATGTGTAACCAGTACATGTATGTTTTTTGATCCTCATTTTGTGTATATTTTTATTTCACAATTTGGGGAATAATGTTATTTGAAACACACTGGTACAGCATTATTCAACAATAATTAGAACAGAGTGATTTTCTTGATGGATGTCATTGTATTGTGGAAAAAGGATTTTAGATGGTCAATTACCAAGTAGTGACAGCTGTGTTATTCACCAGCTAGTGAAAGCTGTATTATTGAACATGTTGGTTTTGAAGGGTTACTTTTATTGACCTTTCATGACCTTTCAGACGTGTAAAACGTACGTAGCATCTTGTGTTCTGTGACACCAGTCTTTGCATACTATTGACATTTTAAAAAGTACTGCCCTGCCCTGTACAGTGCTGGATCAGATGCAGTATATTGATCCTTATGTGAGAATGCAGAGAATGGCTTTTTTTTTTTTTTTTTTTTTTTTTTTCATTTACCCTAAATTGTTACTGCTGTCCTATTACTAGTTTCATTACTAGTTTTTGAGAATTTCGCTTTTGCTGGTACTTATGACAAATGTAATTTACATTAATAATGGTCAATATTTAAAAAAAAAAAAAGTTGGGTAATACTTAATAGTTTGGGGCTTGTTTCCATTAAACCATCTAATGGGTGAACTTCAACCACATGCCATATCTCACGTGGCTCTGAATCCATTGTTTGACAAGGGGTTAAGGTTAAGTGCAAACAGTTTTGCAAGTAGCAAACTGCATTTTATTTTCTTCATTATTTGAATATTTGATATGCAAATATGTTACCAAATAAAAATGGAATGTGGTAGTGTTTACAATACATCTGATAGATGTTCAGAATTCGTTTTTGTAGAATTCCCAGCCTTTCTAAGCAGCATAAAACTGTACGTTATGTAGTTTTTGTTTTGTTTTGTTTTAAACAAGTATCATGGGTTTCCTTTGTTCATGATTTCCATTTGTTTTCTTAATCTGCATTTCTAAACGCCTCAGTGTTTTCCAGTTTGTTCTGTGGTAAGTGTTGCCCAGTTGTTGCTGTCTAAACTGTCTTTTTTGAACCATAGCTATTTTTATCTTTTCCAACTTTATCCAACCGCTTTTCCTTAACCCTTTTGGCAGACTCCTCCTATCCCCAACCCCTCAATTAAAGGAACATGGTGAAACAAGTATCAGCTGACAGTGCCTTACCCTGTTTTTTTGGGCCTCTATCCAGAGCATCCACACCTGTGCAGGTGTTGGTTTGTTACCTCCCTGAAATATCTCGACCTCAGTGGTATGTTGCTGCAGGTTTTGTGCACACAGGCAGCTTATCTGTTGTGTAAACCCTTTCAGCATGATTAGATACTCATGTCTAGGTAGTAAATGATGGATTAAAAATGAGCTTTATTGAAGTGAATACCTCCAATATAAATGGAAGTGATTACCAATGCAAACGTGTGGGACTGTTTAAAGAAAAGGCCTTAAAGAAATACCACATGGGCAACATAGCTATGAGTATGAGAGAAAGCCAGCAGAAAACAAGGGAATACAAATTTAGAGGATAAGAAGCAGCAGCTAATACGCTTGTCACACTTGCATTTTTACATATATCTAGAGATCTATCAAGATACTGCTTATATAAATGTGAGAATTTAACTACAGCATCCTTTACCACAAGTTAGTGAGAGTATCAGAATCTCGGGATGTAGGGATGGATAATCCTGTCCGACTCGCACTTACTTTTTTTACATGTTCATACATTGGATGCACAGTAGGTCATTACTTTTTCTTAAAACCGATAGCTGTAGCAGGGGATGTATTCAAAGAGATAAAGACCCCTATTGGGAGAAGGGAGATTCAACTTTCTGCACCTTCATTCAAACTCTTTTTAAAACAGAGCCCATCTAGCACCATCTAATTTTAGTTATTGGACTAATCTATGGAATTCACCTACAGCTGATCTTTTTCTTAGGATGTTGTGCACCCAAATGTTTTTGACTTCTGCGGAACAGCAGCAGTAATAATAAGAGCTCTTCCTCTTCTCAATCAGCCATTTTCTGTTGCGTTTGTTAGTAATCATACTTTCTGAAAGATTTGGCAAATTTCCAGCTGTCGCGTCTTGTCTGTGATTGCTTGTGGTGTGCATGGTGTTTTCGCAGCGAATTTGTCGTGTCGCCCCAGTAAAAATCACGTAGCATCTGGTGTGTGAAGCCTTAAGAAGTATGATTCTTGGTTTACGTACAGTTTAGAAACTCCAGATTCTCTTTTCAATTTCTGCTTACCAAAGCTAATTCTTGTGCTGCAGAGCTATTTATGACGTTACCACTAAATTAACATTTTAGAGACATTTCTGGATAATGATTATTACCCAATGTACTACAGTTGGTACTTTCTAAGCAAATAAAAAAAACAATGACTTGGTTCCTATCTGAATACATACACGCTATATTTAGGCAATTTGTTCTAAACATCTTGTTTGTGGTGTTAGATTAATCACACTTCAAAGGTTATTTATTTATAGCAATACAAATGCAATAATGTTGATATGCCAAACAGCCCATTTTCTTTAGAAAATCTAGAAAACTTCTTAACTTCCCCTCTTTAGACATTTTACCTGTTGCTTTTATCATACCACATTTTTCTTTTAGATTCTGTTTCTTTATTATGGTGTTGCAAAGGAGCTTTTAAGATCCTATTTAAACATTCACAAATAGAATATGTTTTAATCTTTAAAAAAAATCTAATGAAAAATACAATAGCATTGTGAGAAATGAGGTAAGTGGAAACACATTTCTGATTATTTTATAAAGTTAGCATTAGGCTGCATTGGAGTTTATACTTAAGGTATAGCTGATAGACCGTATGTTGTGAGTATCTTGGTTTGAAGTATCAACCTAGATATTTGAAACATAGTGGATTACTTTCTCCTATACACTAGAGTGCCTAACAATATTCTCATTTCATAAACGGTTGTGTATAGTTTGCCTGCTGCTACATTTAAATAATGTACTACATGATCATGCATGCAGTGGCTACATTTTAATGTGTGTGTGTGTGTGTGTGTGTGCTTTCATCTGTCAAGTCATTTGTGTTAATCCATTAAAATGATTTCTTTTAGGTTTTGAGTTGTATTCCATGGTGCCTTCAATTTGCCCGCTTGAGACCCTGCACAATTCCTTATCACTTAAGCAAGTGGATGAGTTTTTGTCTTCTGTTGCTGTATCATCCAGCGAAACTTTCTTGGAAACACCAACTCCTTCCCCAGGTAGTTAGATTTAAAATGTGTGTACATGTTAGTAGATAGTACATATATGTGTTTGATATATCGTGCAGGTAGAAGTCAGAGTGGACATTCTTTCCATCATCCTAATATTTATGCCAGGTTACTGAGCATATCTGTTTTCGATATTGTTTGTTTTATTTTTTTTTCAAATATATATTTTTTACTGTGTGGTTTATTCTAGCTTCAGCTGTCAGTTACAGTGGAATAACAAACCGTAAAATCTCTCTGAATACATTCACTCCTGCAAAGATTCTGCCGTCTCCATTTTCACACTCTGCAAGTAAGAAGGCTGCAGACAGGGCATCAGTCGGTAAGTATTGTTTTAAAGAAAATAGCTTAAGATAACTCCAGAATTAAAGTTTGAAGAATCAGACCCTTACGTCAGTGGTTTGAAAACTCTAGTAACCTCCCTAGGATGTTCTGCTCAGAAGCTTAAGGAATATCCCTCAAAGCCTGTGTAACTCGTAAGTAAATCTTTAACCTTTGCTTTAGGAAAATGGGTCTCAGCTACAAGGGAAACTGGCTGCAGTTCTAGGCTCCTGTTTGAAAAAAAGGTGTGAAACTTGTCAAACCTCTTCATTGACATAGTGAGAGATGAGCAAGTTACACTAGCACCACTATCGTGCATCTTGTAAAGTAAAAGCTACTAGTGCTTTCCAATGATTGTTGCTGAATAGCTGAATCTCTCACGCAGCTTAATTTTTGCATCATCGTATAGAATTAACTAATTTTGCTTCATAGTCAAATGAAACCTGCTGAATAATGTTACGTTAACATATTGAATTAGATACCGCTTTGTAGTTTTCCCCATATGCTTAATGAAAAACTGACAAATTGAAAAAATGTGACATTTAAAAATCTAACATGAAATACTGTACTACTAATATGGCTTCCGATAGACTTTTGTAATTTCATTTTGTAGTTTGATTTTACATGATGTTAAATAAAAGATCTAAATTATGTTCATATGGTTTTTTTTTGTTTTTTTTTTTAACTGTCTCAATCCTACAATTCTAGGTGGTGATAAACTTTTGGCTACAGCTGTATATGCTGATATGTATATGTAAACTAATAAGTAACGTTTTACTAATTGTGATGATTTTTTTCTTTTAAATGTGAACAGTCTTCCTTGATAATTAAAACAAAGCTGTATATTTGTCTTGAATTAACCATACTAATGCCTTGCTGCTTCCGATTGTGACTGCTTGAATAACCTTGAACTTGCAATTCTAATTTTATTTGTTTTTTTTCCATGCAGTGAGCAGTGGGCCCTCCAGTACAGTATCGGGTGCTGGTCCCTCCTCTCTAACAGAGCTTTCGCCTCATGGAACCCCTGAGAACAAATTGCTGTTGCAAAAGAAAAGTGAAGAAAATGAAACACCACCTGGACCCTAACCGTTAAAAAAAAAAAAACAAAAAAAAAAAAACACACACACACACAATCTAAAGCCTTAATAGTTTCACTATCATTAAACTGGGCTTGTACACAAGACATTCGTTTTGCTTTACATACGCTTTGATAAAAAAAGCATTTGATCTGTTTCGGGGATTTTTTTTTTCCTGTGTTTTATGTATGTTGTATATATTGATCCTGAAAATATCTAGTGCTCGCATTATGTATATATTTTTATTTCTGTTGTGTGATATAGATCACCAGATTATTTGATTTGGTTGTGTGGGCCAACCAGATAAAGTTAACTTTGAAAAGTTGTGCCACTGTAAGGCAAATACAGTTTTTGTATGAAAGGTTTCTTTAAATAGACCATAATGTGTATTCATTATTTAATTTGGGCAAATGTTCTTTTTGTGTATTGCTCTTTTTAAGTAGTACAATTACCAAAGAAAACTTGACTAGCCCAAATATGTATATGTTCGGAAAAAGAGTCAAAATAGTTTTCAGCTGCGGGTGCTACAAAAAAAGTAATGCTATGTTGCTCATTTATTATTCTCTTCATTTTACAGGTACGTTTAGGTTGTTTTAACTTTATGATTGCTAGAAATTAACTTTAAGTACTTCACTTGCTGTAAAATACAATCTCAGTAAAAATGTAATGTATAGTAGGTGTGAATGAATGTATTATAATATTGTCTGTATTCATGTACATACTAATTAAGCAGTAAAACTACAGTAGTGTTGGATCAGTATGAAACCTGGCTTTTACTGTTTGCACTAAAGTTTTAAAAAAAAGACCTTTCTGCTTGTTGTTTTATATCAGAGGGAGGCAACGCCCATCCTTGAGGGTTGTTTCACAACAGGTGTAACAGGTATAATGAAACGATAAACTAGATAGATTTAGTTGAATATTGAATAAAAAATAAGTCTTGTGGCTAGTACAGTAAACACCATTGCTGTTAAAAATCACTCTCGGATGAATCAAATGATGCCATCAATCAATAGGTTTGGACTGTTCCTGTGAAAATGCAACATTCTGACTATTATGTTATTCAAACTGGATAAAAGTTACCCTTGAGAAGAATAATGAGCAGATAATGCAATAAAGTGAATAGGCATCAGCTACAGTGCCTCCATGAACCACAGTGATGTAGATTACAGACATTTAAAGTGTAAAATTATACATATAATTGAGAAAAGCATATGCATTAGTAAGAAACTATGAAACAACATATTTAAAACTCTGTTAACACGCTCTACGTTGTGCTAAATACTGTTCAGTTCACCAGTTTAAAGCAAGTGTGCAGTATTTCATGCAACACTAAGCCCGCACATACTTTTAAGTGTGTGTTATTTTTTTCTTTAGTACAATGTGTGTGGTTTGTTCATTTACATTGGGTTTACATTTCCCTCAGTTCAGATGAGGTTATGTTGACCCTACATTCTGTCCTTGTCTGTTCAGTAACGGTAATGACTGAATCTTTGGACCATGCATTGTGGTGGCAAAGTTGCTTTTTCCATATACACTACAGCTATGGCCAAAGATTTTGCATCACCCTGTAGAATGAACTAATTTTGCTTCATAAAGTCGAATGAAGCCTGCTGAATAATGTTACGTTAACATATATTGAATGACATACTTAACGAAAAACTGACAAAGAATGTGACATTTCAAAATCTAACATTTAATTATTGCAATAATATGGTTGCAGATGACTTGCGATATTTTGTAGTTTCTTTGATTTACTGATGTTAAATAAAATATCTAAATTAAGTTATATATATATATATATATATATATATATATATATATATATATATATATATATATAATATATATATATATATATATATATATATATATATATACACACAGTGCCCTGCAAAAGTATTCAGACCCCTGACCAATTCTCTCATATTACTGAATTACAAATGGTACATTGAAATTTCGTTCTGTTTGATATTTTATTTTAAAACACTGAAACTCAAAATCAATTATTGTAAGGTGACATTGGTTTTATGTTGGGAAATATTTTTAAGAAAAATAAAAAACTGAAATATCTTGCTTGCATAAGTATTCAACCCCCACACATTAATATTTGGTAGAGCCACCTTTCGCTGCAATAACAGCTTTAAGTCTTTTGGGGTAGTGTGGCAAAGTGCCCCGCCCCTGTGTGCATTTGTGTGTTCTGTGTTGTGTATATGCGTGTGTGTGTAAATGTTGGTGTATAGATTGGTACACGGGATATAAACGGGTCTGTGTTTCACGTATATTTAAAAAGTGTATAATTATATTTAGGCACGAGGATGGCACATCACTTCACGTGCAGATAAAATGTGTATAATGTGTGGCACGGGGTTGCACGTAATTAATTCACGTGCTGGGATTCAAGTGAATAATTAATTAGTAATTGAATCCCAGCACAACAGTATAAATAGGCACATTTTTAGTCAGTCAGGGTTAGGTGTTCGGTGAGTGGAGAACGGGATTGGAGACGGAGGTAAAGAGAATAGTAGTAATAATAATAATAATAATAGTTAGAGTATCTGCTCACCGTGTTTGTTTGTCTGTGTAGTCCGTTTTGTTTGTCTTTTTATTTTGGCGTGTAGTGCCGTGTCCTGTTTTGTTTTTGTGCTGTTTGAAACCTTTTATTTTGTTAATAAACGCTGAGTGCAGCCATTGCACTCAGCTCATCACCATCACCGTCTGTCTGTGTGTGTATTCCTTCCTGCTTCCGGTCTGACGCCACCCACTCTGGCCGTCTTTGTGACACGTGGTGTCTTCGTGGGATAGCCGCGCCTCCAAGCGTCAGACCAGGAGTGGTCTGGATTACAAAAAAAAAAAAAAAAAAAAAAAAAAAAGTAAGAGCAAGAAGAGGGATGGGGAGAAAGAGCTGCAGGAAGCAGCAGAAGCCGCGGTCACCCCAACCAGCAGTAGCCACCCCACTGCCACCGGGTTCCCCACCGTCCCGAGAAATATGGGACTGGTTGGTGCACCCCGAGGGGAAAATGGAAGGCTGGAGAGACGGCTGCCGGGACCTGGAGGACCTCCTCGGGGCCCTCGAGGACCAAGGCTGGTGCATGGCCTGTGGGGTCCAAGGACACACGGTGGCGATCTGCCCCTTCCAAGGTGAGGAGGAGGAGGAACAGCAGCCCGGGTGTTACTGCTGTGCTGAGCCTGGGCATTCCCGCACCAACTGCCCCTGGTACCCCCTCGGACAGCTACCCCAACGATGCCCCATCTGCGGAGGTGAGCACTTCGTGGCCCACTGCCCTGTCCATCAGGAGAGGGAGGAGCAGGGGTCGCCTCAGTCTCCACCACCAGCAGGGGGAGGTAGACTGCTGCTCCCACCGCCCCAACCACAACTGCAACAGCGGCCAGAGGAGCCAGAGAACCTGTTCCCCTGGTGCACCTGGTGCGGAGAGGTGGATCACCGCTGGAGGGACTGCTCCGAGGTGCCACCGAGCTGGTGCGGGCGATGTGAGGAAGGGGGACATGACTGGTCAGGATGCCCCTATGCCAGCTCGCCAGTGCCCAAGCGGAAGGAGCCTGAACGTCCTACGCCTGAGTGGGAGGAGCCCGAACGTCCTACGCCTGAGTGGGAGGAGCCCGAACGTCCTACGCCTGAGTGGGAGGAGCCCGAACGTCCTACGCCTGAGTGGGAGGAGCCCGAACGTCCTACGCCTGAGTGGGAGGAGCCCGAACGTCCTACGCCTGAGTGGGAGGAGCCCGAACGTCCTACGCCTGAGTGGGAGGAGCCCGAACGTCCTACGCCTGAGTGGGAGGAGCCCGAACGTCCTACGCCTGAGTGGGAGGAGCCCGAACGTCCTACGCCTGAGTGGGAGGAGCCCGAACGTCCTACGCCTGAGTGGGAGGAGCCCGAACGTCCTACGCCTGAGTGGGAGGAGCCCGAACGTCCAACGCCTGAGTGGGAGGAGCCCGAACGTCCACAGCCCAAGAGAGGGGAGTCGGTGCGTCCACAGCCCAAAAGGGAGGAGTCGGTGCGTCCACAGCCCAAAAGGGAGGAGTCGGTGCGTCCACAGCCCAAAAGGGAGGAGTCGGTGCGTCCACAGCCCAAAGGGAGGCAAGTCGGGGCTTCCACAGCTCTGGGACCCAAGCCACCAGCAGAGGGAAAATGCCTGCTGGTTCAGCCCCAAGAGCCGGAAGGGGAGGGGTTACAGGCCCAACCCCCTGGAAATTTTTTGGGGGGAGAGGGGCAGGAGGCTGGTGTCCCCCAGCAGCCTCTATTCATGCTGCTGAAGGCAGCACGGCGCGCACCAGCCCAGCCGCCACAGCGGAGGGAGCCAGCGCCGCCAGGAGCAGAGGAGCTGCCTCTGCCTCCGCCACCTCCACCGCTTCCTCCACTAGGAGCAGAGGAGCAGGAGCTGCCTCTGCCTCCACCACCTCCAGGAGCAGAGGAGCAGGAGCTGCCTCTGCCTCCGCCACCACCACCGCAAGGAGCAGAGGAGCAGGAGCTGCCTCTGCCTCCACCACCTCCAGGAGCAGAGGAGCAGGAGCTGCCTCTGCCTCCGCCACCACCACCGCAAGGAGCAGAGGAGCAGGAGCTGCCTCTGCCTCCGCCACCACCACCGCAAGGAGCAGAGGAGCAGGAGCTGCCTCTGCCTCCGCCACCACCACCGCAAGGAGCAGAGGAGCTGGAGCTGCCTCTGCCTCCACCACCGCCAGGAGCAGAGGAGCTGGAGCTGCCTCTGCCTCCACCACCGCCAGGAGCAGAGGAGCTGGAGCTGCCTCTGCCTCCACCACCGCCAGGAGCAGAGGAGCTGGAGCTGCCTCTGCCTCCGCCACCGCCTGGAGCAGAGGAGCTGGAGCTGCCTCTGCTGCCCGTACCTCCGCAGGGAGTACGGTGGCCGGAGCCCCAGAAAGGGGAGCTGCCGGCCACGAAGAAGGGGGATGAGGTCTGGAGACCACTTTCCCCAGCAGCAGTTTCGCTGCAGGAGTTCTTGTGGCCGAAGCCCCACAGGAGGGAGCTGCCGGCTATGAAGAAGGGGGAGGTCGGGGGACCACCTGCCCCCGCAGCTTTTTCGCTGCAGGACTGGACCAGCATGCTGTCAGCCGTGCCACTACCGGCAGGGGAGCTGACAGCATGTCCAGCCATGGGCCCACTAAAGCCTCCCTTCCCAGCCCGAGACTTTGGCCTGGACTGCTGGGTATTTAAGGGGGGAGGTGGCCGTTGAGGCCATGTGTGCTGCGCACAAGGGGGGGTATATGTGGCAAAGTGCCCCGCCCCTGTGTGCATTTGTGTGTTCTGTGTTGTGTATATGCGTGTGTGTGTAAATGTTGGTGTATAGATTGGTACACGGGATATAAACGGGTCTGTGTTTCACGTATATTTAAAAAGTGTATAATTATATTTAGGCACGAGGATGGCACATCACTTCACGTGCAGATAAAATGTGTATAATGTGTGGCACGGGGTTGCACGTAATTAATTCACGTGCTGGGATTCAAGTGAATAATTAATTAGTAATTGAATCCCAGCACAACAGTATAAATAGGCACATTTTTAGTCAGTCAGGGTTAGGTGTTCGGTGAGTGGAGAACGGGATTGGAGACGGAGGTAAAGAGAATAGTAGTAATAATAATAATAATAATAGTTAGAGTATCTGCTCACCGTGTTTGTTTGTCTGTGTAGTCCGTTTTGTTTGTCTTTTTATTTTGGCGTGTAGTGCCGTGTCCTGTTTTGTTTTTGTGCTGTTTGAAACCTTTTATTTTGTTAATAAACGCTGAGTGCAGCCATTGCACTCAGCTCATCACCATCACCGTCTGTCTGTGTGTGTATTCCTTCCTGCTTCCGGTCTGACGCCACCCACTCTGGCCGTCTTTGTGACAGGTAGGTATGTACCAGCTTTGCACACAGTGTCGGAGTGATTTTGGCCCATTCTTGGCAGATTTGCTCCAGGTTGTTCAGGTTGGTTGGACGATGCTTGTGGACCGCAATTTTCAAATAGTGCCACAGATTCTCAATGGGATTGAGATCAGGACTTTGACTGGACCACTGTAGGACATTCACCTTTTTGTTCTTGAGCCACTCCAATGTTGCTTTGGCCTTGTGCTTGGGATCATTGTCCTGCTGAAAGGTGAATTTCCTCCCAAGCTTCAGTTTTTTAGCGGACTGAAGCAGATTCTCTTGCAGTATTTCCCTGTATTTTGCTCCATCCATTCTTCCTTCAGTTTTAACAAGCTGCCCAGTCCCTGCTGATGAGAAGCATCCCCACAGCACAATGCTGCCACCACCATACTTCACTGTAGGGATGGTGTGTCTTGAGGCATGGGCAGTGTTAGGTTTGCACCACACATAGCGCTTTGAGTTTTGGCCAAAAAGCTCTATCTTGGTCTTATCTGACCACAAAACCTTTTCCCACATCGCAGCTGGGTCACTCTCATGCTTTCTGGCTAACTCCAGACATGCTTTCAGATGGTACTTTTTGAGTAACGGCTTCTTTCTCACCACCCTCCCATACAGGCCAGTGTTATGCAGAGCTCTTGATATGGTTGACCCATAAAATATCAAACAGAACGAAATTTCAATGTACCATTTGTAATTCAGTAATATGAGAGAATTGGTCAGGGGTCTCAGTACTTTTGCAAGGCACTGTATATGTATGTGTGTATATATATATATATATATATATATATATATATATATATATATATATATATATATATATATATATATATATATATATCCTAAAATTCTAGGTGATGCTAAACTTTTGGCCATAGCTCAAGAAGTAAGATATAACACCTTATTCTAAAACTAGATTATTAAATTTTTACATTCCAGAGAATTTAGGTTATTGATCATTTTAGTTACAAGTACATTTAGATATTGCTATGTATTGGATAACATTCTTTGGATAAGAGAACATTTTTGAAAAACCATGATGCAATTTCCTGTTTTTGAAGGAAGTGGCTGTTAAGTGGTGTAGTAGTAGCATGGTCTAGTTGACACATGGAGGTTATATTTTTTCTATATTATTGCAATTATAAGTAAATTATTTATGAATCCAGCAATATGTATGGCAAAACACAAATGTTTAATTTGTGTTATACTAATACATATATTTATGTGCGTGTGTGTGTGTGTATATATATATATATATATATATATATATATATATATATATATATATATATATATATATATATATATCTGTATATATATATATATATAATATATATATATATATATATAATCTATATCTGTATGTGTGTGTGTATATATATTTAAATCAATCTGACAAATTAAATATTCATTAAAAAATGGATACAGTAAATTAAATAAACCATTCCCCAGTCAAGACCAAAGGACCTGTAAGCAAAATTACATTTGTTACTTTGAAGTAATACGTTTAGGCAAATTACATTTAAACAATAAAGTTGAGTGATGTATCGTTACTGTGCACTACACATTTTAATTGGATTTAGCTCCAGAACATACTATGTTTAATATCATGTAGATTATTCTCCTCAGAATGATTCAATGGACATAATAGCAAGTTGCATTATATCGCCTTCATAGCTACATCTTCTACCAGCACCATCGCCATATTTATCAATGTGTAAAAAGCCACATCAAAGTAGTTTGTCTGCTCGGTACACACTGCTGCCGATGCTCTCTGCTGTGTGGTCATGTCCTGCCCAGATTACCTCACTGCATCACGTGACGGTCGGAAGAGCTCTTTGCTGCCACAGCTCATGTTGTAGTCCATTGCTTTATTTGCATCGGAGGCACTTGAGTGTGGTTCATCACTGCTGCACAACCAGGTTAGTCTTTTTCTCTTTATTTTTTCTCTCTTGAAATTGAACCATGTTTATTTATTTATTTTTCATCTAATGTTTTACAACGTTAGGAGTACAATAATACAGTAGGTTGCAAACCCCTTTTTGTGGGGTATGTGAAGCCATGCAGTCCTTTGTAGACGCAGACTATAGATGTATTACAAGATTGAAAACGTTTATATATATATATATATATATATATATATATATATATATATATATATAATGTATTTATCGCTAGACACGCAAGGTTAAAATAGATTTCGCTATCGACAACATCCTGCTGCCCAGTGTTTGTAAAATGTTGCCGTTAGGGGTGGGGTTTCAATGTTTTCAATGAAATCAAGGTAAAACTGGTTCAGTTTTCGTAATGTCTGTTATTTTTGTTCTGTGCTATACGGTTCGGTCAGTGACATTTTTAGTTTTTCATTTACTAATTGTGCAACGGAAGGAGTAAGCATGACCTGAATCGCGCTTGTGGTAGTAATCTGCTACATTGTTTCTCTCTCTCTCTTCCGCATTACTGATACCGGTGCTCTATGTCCTTTGCAGTGGTGCTGACAGGTGAGATTCGTCGGTAGACGACGAGGCTGCAAATTATATTACATTTGAAGAGGATCGGGCGATTGGTTAAAATATCTATTCTGTAAATTGATGTAAAAATACATATTTATTAGCGGCATTTAAAAGGGGGATTGGTGGTGCAATGGAAGTAAGGACACCTGCATTTCTCATCTGTTTGACAAAACTGAATTTGGAAGTATTGTTGTATTTAACTTTTAATGCAATAACAGTTGATAAATGCTTATTTAAAAAAAAAAAAAACGAAAACCCATGAGGTTAAGAATCTACTGCAAGTGTGAGCGTTAGAAACACTTAAAACAGTTTAAGCTGACAACGGCAGTGTACACGGATTGCTATTTCTGATGACCTACACACTATAACAAAAAACAGGAGAGATGCTAAATATCAGAGTGCTTTTTTTGTAAAAGTTGTTAATATGGGTATTGTAGGAGATATAGAAATAGAAACCTAAATTTTCTGACTTCCATAGATTTGACCTATACAATTTACATATAGGTTTGATTAAGTTGTCGGTGCCAAATAGTCTGCAGGATGAACAAAAAAAAACACCTTTTTGAAACCATATACAAAGAATCTATTCACAGAAGTATATTAGATAATAATAGGTTCTTGGATTTGAGAAGATTACAGGGGAGCAGCAGCCTCGATATCAATCTGGTCATGATTAAAATTCAAGCTTAGTTTGTAATTTACTGTAATTATATTCATAGCGAAGATGTCACATAGTCCAACAGCAGCTTTACATGATCTTCACCAGGATGGCCTCGCCTACAGTTTCACAATTATCATCCTTATCAGCTGCTCTGGTGATGTAGGCCTATAATGTTTTCTTTAAGTGCTGGATGTAAACACAAACAGTGTTTTATTTTAAGTTTTACAGAGACTTGTATTTCAAGAAATGATAAATATTAGCTTATTAACCTTGTGTTTTATTAATACACCCCTATTTAGTTTTGTGTTCATCTCAGAAACTGCAGATGTGATGTCATTTTATTTTTATTTTTTACCCCCTGGGGAATGTATACAGTAGTCTGTTGCGTATCTGACTGCAGTGGGACCAGAGTAAGGGCGGATATGTAAAAAGTCAGATAAATTAATCTTGTTTTAAATATCATTATGCACAGCTCTTACAATTACTATATTCACACAATTATTGTTTTGAGATTCAGCTTTTATTAGGGAGCTGAGAGCTCCCCTAAATCCCTTGTTTAGAAAGATACAGGGTATTAATGTTTTGAAGTTGATACGCCCCGTGACACTACCAGCAATGGTAGCACAAAGAGTACATACAACACAGTACGAAAACTTTGGTGGGACTCAATAATAAATGAACTCTGGCTACTCGCCCAGCTGTCGGCAGTTTTGACTTGGTTGCTCACTCTTTGGTACCTAACCCTGGTTCTGGTTCTCATTCACTCTCACTCACACTCTCTCACACACACACACACGCACACATCAACAAATTTCAGCTTCTTTAGCCTAGTTGGCTTTGGTTTTACAGTAGCCCTGAGGTGAATAAATGGAACCTTTTTTATGCCTGACGCCCCCGCTGGAACACACCTACCTGCTGATTAGAATCACACCCAGCAGGCCGGCTCTCCCAGGAGGGTCAGGTACTCCATTAATTAATCACAATAAATACACACCATTTACAATTTACATTTTACAAAACCGCAGAGCTCTATACACTTACTTTAGTGTCGGGTAATTTACACAGTAGCAAAATTCATAGGTTTACAAATTTCTTTATTTTTTAAATTGTAAACACAGCTCGCTTTCGCTTTCCTGTAGTCAGGTTGGGACATTCTTTCCCACGTGTTATTTAGAGGGTCAGAGTCTGGCGATACAGTGATCCCTGTTTTACATGCACAGCGAATGGAGGTTGTGGTGTTTTCAGTGGGTTTTGGTTTATAAATTATTGATTAGGTTAGTCTCAAGTATTTTGCAGAGGAAGGTCCATACCAAGCATGCATTAAAAAAAAAAAAAAAAAATTACAGTGAGGAGTAATTTCAAAGTGAGCCTGTTTCTTTAGTTACAGTGAGATGCATGACTAAGCAGTATAAACAGACTGGAAATATAACCATATTCATTTAGTTCAATGCATGGTTTTTTTTTCTGTAGGTTGTGTCTTTCCTTGAACATAATATGCTGGTATATTGCTTTTGAACACAGTGGGATTTCTTTTGTACATGCCTAATTGTACAGGTTTGTATTGAACAACCTGTTGCTAAGGAGATAACCTTGTGTTTGTCAAACAAACAGTAGCAAGGCAATGTTCTGGTGAATCAGGGAAAGTGGTAGTCCAGTGAAGCTAAACATAATGGTTCCCTCAGTGTTTCTATGGCAGGTTTACCTGGCAGTCATAATGCTGCATTATAAAACCTGCATTATGGCCAAATTTCAGGTTTGGAAGTGTGGGGATTGAAGGGACCGGTGTTTCTATGCATTAGTCCCCATCAACAATATGTTTAATGATATTACCTCTTTACAAATCAGCTATGGAATGGTGGAAAGATGTGGAACATTCTGTGTTTTTTTTTTTTTCTCCTTTCAATAAAAAAACCCATTAACTAAATTGTCTGTGGCTATTGTATATTATGTAATAAGCAGCTCTGTTCCCAGACAACACAACTGAGTTCTATTCTAACAGTGTTCTAACTAAATGGAATACCATGTATTGTGGTTGCTTTTCTTTATCCACCTTCTGAAAGTTCTGCCCAAGTCTTTTTGCAAGCTTCGTAATTTACAGTCTTTTTTTGTGGAAGTACACTGCAGAATCGTCCGCTGGCTGTGTTACCACAGAATACCCTTGTATACTGTATAAAGGAAAAGGCCTCTTGGGTCTTACGTTTAATGAAAGTTTGGGTGATCTCAGTTTAGTTCCTTGGAAACAGTGATTCATTCACAGGCATCTCAGAAAACAAACACAAAAGGTTTTAATTGGCACCCGATTCCACAGAGAGGGCTGTACTCATAAAGCATCAGCTTTAACAACATGCTAATTGCTTTTTTTTTGTGAAAACAGATTTTAGTTAGTCCCACCCACACCTGGTCTTTGAAAGAGGAATGGAATGTAATTTAAAACTTTTAAAATATGTATAAATAAATAAAATAAAAACTGCCTCTCCTAACAGCTCACATAATGATTGACCTTGAGAGTAAACCAGTCTTAATTCCCCTGGTTTTGAAATTCTGCATTTCTGTGGTTAACTGAAGCCAGTCAAACAAAGAAAATAAAATAAATATAAAACAAATGTAGAGAACAGGTAGTTGGATAAGAATTTTACTTACTTACAACTGAAATCAACCTTTGGGGACTTGCCCCTTTGTTCCAATTCCCCCTAAAACTGTGAACACTGGGCGTGTTGGTATATTTGCAATATTCAGTTTTATTTTTTGTTGTTTATTATGTCTAATGTTGCATTGCATTAGGATTAGTGCTACATGACACAATTATTTGATTATACAGTTAAGCTCTAGACAATTGAGTGTCGTTGGTGTTGATTGGTCTAATTTAGCATTCCAAGTGAAGAAACAGCTGCTTGGATTTGTGGTGGTTGCTGCTTTTCTTACTCTGTGGAGAATAGCAATCACATGAAGAGCTTAGCAGAATAATTGGTTTGTACATCTCTAATTAGGATCACTGTAAAAATTCACAGTTTAGGAGATGGTATAAAGCCTTGGAAGGAGGACATGCTTTAAAAATCAGTCCTGTAATTTAATTTTAAGTCTGAAGCTGAGCTGCGATTCTTCTGCACTTCAGTTTCATTTGTATGCTTATTCTGTTCTCTGCTTGTCCTTCAGACGGCCAGGTCAGCCTTTCAAGATGGAGGTGGATGTCAGTGGTGTTTCCAGGACTATCATGTCCATTCTGCCTGCCCCTACAGACGAGATTAATTCTCCACCAAAAGCAGAGCCTGAAAAGCCTCGCTGCTCCAGCACACCATGCTCGCCCATCAAGGGGACTGTGTCGGGTTATCAGATCCTCCACATGGACTCCAACTACCTTGTGGGCTTCACCACCGGGGAGGAGCTTCTCAAGCTAGCTCAGAAGTGGACAAGCACCGAGAAGGCAACTGGGGACACCATGCCAAACCCTCGCACAAAGCAGCTGGATTCGGGACTCCATCGAGCCACCCGGGTTTACAAAACGAAGAGCCGTTACTACCAGCCCTATGATATTCCAGCTGTCAATGGGAGAAGGAGGAGGAGGATGCCTAGCTCAGGTGACAACTGCATCAAGTCACTCCCCATGGAGCCCAGCAAAGTCCTTCATGGCTCTCTACCTCTCTGTCTTTTGAAGGGCAAGAGAGCCCATTCCAAATCCTTAGACTACCTCAACCTGGACAAAATGAATATCAAGGAGCCAGCAGACACGGAAGTCCTTCAGTACCAGCTTCAGCACCTCACCCTAAGAGGAGAGCGTGTGTTCACCAGAAACAAGACATGAGTGGAAGAAAGAAGGTTTCAGATAATTGCTTTGAGAGTTTCAAGAAGCCAAGGATATGGCTGATTGACCCGATTTGGCCAGCAATGCTGATCAGTGATGTAGAATGTGTAGCAGTTGGAACAGTATGATGACGGATCCTTGAAATGACCATCTGTTGGTAGAGTTAAGTTGACCTGTGCCCTTTAGGAGATCACACAGATCACTTTTACAGAGGAATTTGTTCAAGGACGAAAACTTTCTAAACATGTGTGATAAACACACAGATATAATCATGGATAGGAAAAATCAAATCCCTTATAATTAGCAATACCTATGTGCTTGATTATGTAACAACATGTGACTTTTGGAAATTGTAGCTTGGTAATGGGAATATAGCGATGCACCATTTGCACATATTTTTACTGTAGTTTTTTGTGTTCTGTGTCTGCATTGTTTATTGATTACACTATAGACCGCATAGTAAATGAAACAGTTTACTTGGTAATGAATTCCTGATCCCTTCTGAAAGGTACAATGGAAAATGTCATTGACTGGCCGTTCTTCTTCTTGGCAGCAAATGTAGGCAAATCAACTGTTAAGATTATTTAACCACTAAAATCTGTAGGTCTGTGTTGACTGGCTTTAGGGTAGAACAGCTTATTGTCAATACGATGCTGAGGCTAACATCTCAGTTAAGCATATCCCCTTAAATAGACATTTGTAACAGACCATGCAATAGATTCCCCTGCAAACGGTGGAGCTGGGCATTGCTTTGAAATATTTAATGTTCCATTTGGAAAATGCAGTCACTAATTCTGATTTGTTTTACCATATATGCTTATTTTTGGTGTCTAATAATGCACATTGTTTATGCTGTAAAAGAAAATGGGTATTCTACTTGCATTCGCCTTCATTATATTGTTAAAGTAAAAAAACTAAAATCTAGCCTCAAAATTAAATGTTTATTGAAGCCAAACCGTGAAGACAATGCAAAGCATTTTTACACAGAATAAAGAACACCAAATTCGACCAGTCAGAAGGTAGACCAAAAACATATTTCAGGATATGAAGCTTCCCGTTGATCTGTTGGTCATTGGTACACCTCTTTGGCCATTTTTTTGTGAGTGGTATGCCCCTCACTCCAGCATATATATGATTTCTAGGGCTGCAACAAAGGGTACATTTTGACCTTCGAAGGTTTGGAACACATTACCGAAGGAAGGTTTGAACCGTCAGTGGTACTAATTTGCATAATTTATTGGTGACGTCACCATAGCTACTAGTTTATATTTGATTGAAAATCCTATTATTTTACAGGTAATCCATATAAATGGAATAAAACATTAACATGTATTTTAAAAATACGTTAAATAGAACAATAATCATGTGTTTATAATTTAAATAAAAATACGCGTTGTAAGCTTGCATTGCAGCAGCACCAACCGCAGCTGACTTAGGCAAAGCAAAGCTTTATTTAACAGTCACCGTTCCAAGCAGGTTATTCGGTCACAGTCATATTTTACTACTACTACTACTAATAATAATAATAATAATAATAATAATAATAATAATAATAATATGAACTTACACTTGTCAGATGATACGAGTCGCTTGCACAGTTTGCATTCAGCTTTATTTTTTTGATTGTCTGGCCATTTAACAAAAAAAATCCCAAACAGCAGAGGGATTTCGAGACATTTCTTTCAATACAGTTTACGCTATACAACACTTTGCTGTTGAGATGGTGAATGAAGAAATTAAAGGTTTGCCTCTGGATAACACGAGCTGGAGGGTGGAGGTGTGGACGGTGCTCAGTTTTCAAAATTAAAATGATTAGTGTTAGTGTATATTTTGTATGTTTCAAACATATTCTACCATATCACTTCTCTTACACTGTCTTGTACACTAGGTATTTAGTACATATTTTACTGAAGCAATACAACCGCTATAGGTACCGCCCCAGTGCTTTGGATACTATACCCTGCTCCATAAACGGCAGCGGCGCCATATAGAGTTGTTACCGCATGTGTAACGATTTGGTACAGTGGTAGTGGATTTTAATCTATATGTAATATGCATTATACAAATCAAAAGATTGACATTTAATGTGTGATTTTATAGTATTAACACATTGTCAAACGGTTTCTGTTAACAGAAAAAAAAAAAAAAACACAGTGCGTGAATGCAACTTGACGAACCTTCGAAGGTTTAAAACTACCTTCGAATTCCTGGCTAGCGAACAAACCTTCTAACACAGCCCTAATGATTTCTATTTGTATTCTCCTAATTTTATTTAAAAATCCCTTTATCTATCCGTGGTGTCTATTGAAGTGACCTTAAGGGTTACTGAGGGAGTTATTTTGTTCTGTGTTCAATGTATGGAATAGCCTACACAGTGAGACATGTAGTATAATGTTACACTACTGCTGATGTGCACTATTTAAGTAACAAATATATTTATTGTTTCCTGTTGCATCTGCTAAACTACTTTAATGGTTTTGGCCACTAATCTGTTAGAACTGAGGGTTTATTTTATGTAGCTCTATTTGATCATCAAGGCCCAGTTCTTTCATTATGTGTTTTTCATGATGATGTGTGCTTTCAATTCCTTTCCATTCCAGTTTGTACCCAATTTAATATTGGAAAAACAAGCATTATTAATCTGTGTTGTTTTGTGTTCATGTTTAGCATTACCTAGAGGTGATTCTTTATTTGTATTTCAGTAATGCCCTCAAAAGTGCAGGTTGTAACAATTAAGAATTTATTTCTTTGGTCAGTGGATTTCTGTTTTGTACAGCAAGCATAATTAACTTTTAAGTATTTTTCAAAGTTGTTTCAGTACTTAATCTATAAATCTATCAGCATGTCATCTCTCTGGAAAGTCATCCACTTACACTGTAGTTCAACCAGTTTACAGCCACACAGGCATTTGATGGATTTCGATGCACCCACCTATTCTTTTCTAATATATTTTACTGAAGTATTGTGTAGAATAGTGTGTTAACCGGATTTCAGACCAATTTGGGTACAGTAATGGGGAAAATAGTAACCAGTTATTTTCAGCAGTCGTACACTGGGAAATAGAACTGTTTTAAAAAGATTTTGACACAACATTACTGGCAAGGACATGAAAGAATCTTAACTGCAGCTCGCATTGCCTTTTTTTCTCCAGAGATTTAACTGGTTCCTTTTTATGCCGTTATGTAAATGAATGAAATTTAGGGTTTGTTTTCTTTTTTTCTGTATCCTAAATTGCACTGATGATAATTCGCTGTAATTCAGATTAATGATGATGTGCATAGCAGAATAGCTTCATTTTTTTTTTTAACTGAGTGGGTGCTCTGCTGTATGAATGACTGTAAATGAATCTCATTTTGTGTTTTAAAAATAAAAAAAGCTATCCATATTTAAAAAAAAAAAACTAAAATTTGCATCCTTTTTTTTTTTTTTTTTTTTAAATGAAACAACCTCACTTTACAAAATCAGCAGATCCAGACATTTTTGCTGGAATATATCTTAAGCATGGTATATAATGGTATAAGCAGAAACAACTGTAGAGAATGATTGCAGACGCATAATATTAAAGGTAAGACATTATTCTTTGACTTTTTAATGAATGCTCCAGTTTAAACTGCTGTAGACCAGTATTGGCAGTACTGGGGTTTTTTTGGGTACAGAAAATATATACTAGTTCACAGACTGGTTGTCAAAACTCCAGTGGGTTCTACGTGGTCTCTATAAATTATGAAGGTCAAAAACATCTGCCAAACAGCTTGCCTAATAAATTATCTTTTTTTGCTGGAAAATTCTGATAATCTTTTGGTAATCTGCTGCTGTGGAGTATACAGGAAATCTGGTCCAGTAAAGATGTAGATCAATCCCTTTGGCTTCAAGAATCCTGTTTATTCTTAGCTAACGTGAGCTTAAAAGTAGGACGCAAGCGTCTGGCAATATGCTTTTGGGTCAACAGTAAAATTGTTGTGTGACCAAAATTGATAAGTGGCTCAATATGTTTTAATCCTTAATAGTAATCAATTCAATTTGCTGGATTGAAGCGGACCCTTTAAGTCCCTGACTTCCTGTAGACTGAACTGTTGTCTGCCCCTGGTGGATTCAACAAGCACAATGGTCCGCTGTCTTTGTCCTGCTCTATAGGCTCTGCTAGGAGAGGAAAGCATTTTAAGATCTTCCTGATTTAAAAATAAATAAATAAATAGATTGGACTCCTCTGTCGTAAAATGTCCCCTTTTTCACAGTGAAAAGGCAATGTGCTACATTGTTGCTATATTTTGAAGTAACATTTGTTTATCAGATATTGGTTTCCAAGTAAGTGTAAATGTTTCTGACCCTCACTACCTGACAAATATAAGCAATATTGTTTTCATAATCCATAAGAATTATAGTTAATCATTTTATATATTTAAGTATAAATGTATATATTATGCCATTTTACTTCTTTTTGATTCCAATGCAATATTGTAATGTATTATTAATTACTCTTGAGATTGATGGAGGGTAGTTTTCTAACACTAGTGAGCTGTAGCTTTCGTCTACTCATAATGGATGGGTAAAAAGAAACACACTACAGCTTCACTTAATAGAAAACCTGGCATGACTTTTGAGAGATCATTTTACAGTACTTTGGAATGTGAAGTCCATGGCAATGCTGTTTTTTATTCCATCACCTTTTTAAATAGGTGAAACGAACAGCCAAAGCCATTAACCTGTGTGTGTTCTCCAGCAGATCAGACTACATTGATCAGAGTTTAAAATCATTTGGATCAAGTTCTTTTCTGAATGCAAATGCAGCGTTGTTTATATTGTAATATAATGGCAGACTTGCTCCTGTGTTATTTTTCTGTAACTTCAAGGCCCGGCTAGTAATTATTAAGCTCTCTTGCTGACATTGTACACAATAGAACAGCTGTAGGCACAACAACATTATCATTTGCATTTTTTGTAACATTGTTCAAAGCATTACTGCAGAGATCACATTATGAGTTACTGTGCACCAATTAAAACAAGTAAAAGTGTATTACCTTTTGCTTTCCATAGCACACGCACCTGTACACTGTTTTTTACATAGCAGACACAAATCCAAATATGGAATGTAACGTAAATCAGCATTTTGCTAAAAAAGAAACAAAACTTGCCATTTCCTTTTTAAATGCTTTTGAGAGAAGAAGCAGAATACCAACATCCACAATGAATTGACCAAATAACAATGTACAATATAGAAGCAAAGAAGGATTGTGTCTGGCATGGTGGTAGAAATCAGGTTCTGTGAAACCAGCCAATAAAGTTAATTATAAACCCTGACATTTCTTGAAAATTAGTTTGTCATATATAATTTGTCTGCTACAGTACCCATAGTACATTTTGTTTTAATGTGGTTTTAGGAACATGTTTTTTGCAATCACATACAAGATCATTTCTGGTGCATTGTTTTCTGTTACTGTTTTTTTTTTTTGGCCTTGTTGATATTCTAAAAACTTAATATAAATTCATCACAAAATGCGCATTGCTCTAAAGAACGAGACTGCAATATAGAAATGTTTTTTATTGTAAACTAGTTCTCCAATCTGTCCAGAGATGTTTACTTGAAATGTAGTTTTAAGGATACCCAGTGCTTGTCTCTTTCAATTACATCTGAGCTTCTGTTGTCTGGAAGTGGTTCAGTGAGTAAAGCAGGTCTATGTACCTCCAGTTTAAACTTCACAGCTTTCACTTGTCATCAGATTTCTCTTATATAATCTGTCAGATTAAAAGCTTGTCTGTTTTAAGTGTTTTATGAGATGGCTCTCCCAGGCATTTGGTAACTACTTTCTATATTTAGCCAGGGAGACTTTGGGATGGAGCAGACAATGAAACTACGATTCAATCTGCACGATTCAATCCTTTTTTAATGGTAAGCTCTATCTGGTCATTATGACTGCATGGCGTGAGCAGATTTCTCACTCTCAAATTGTTTTTTTTCATGATGACTGTGCTAGTTATAGAAATAGTTGTATTATCACTGTATATCATAGTCACATTTTCTAAAATTACTTAAAATAGTCTGCTTTCCATCCTCCAAAATTGTCTTCCAAACCTGAGGTACAATAAAATGGAGCCTATGTAGACTAAGAAAAAGGAAGAGGAAAATGTTACTTATCTGTGTCTTTCTTCTGGCAGGAAGTCCCACAGGGATCTCTGTGTTGTTTCAATGCTTATTGGATTTTTAGGAATGTGTCTTGGAGGATTCAGGCGTAACTTTGGTTTTAAACACAGTCCTAAATTCAGGCTTATGCGATCACTATGGCCTGACTCACAATTGTTTTGACAGTCATAATTACATAGTTATGTTATTATTCATGAAACATCGCAAGGCTGAGCCATCTTCAAGATGGCTCCCAGGTTACGAATCCATTTATTTTAAGAACATTTCTGACGATTGAATACACACTATAATGTACACATAGAAATTACAATATTATCAATTACTTTATTAAAAATGACTTATGATCAACCAATCTTGCAACAATGGTGTTGTTATTCTGGGGATTACACCATGTTTTTATCTTTAGGAAGGAGAAGAGAAAGCAAACATGGCAGCATAAATGATGAAAACATTTTTGAACAGCACTGCTCAGAGTCTGGTCATTAATACAGTACAAACAGAAACTATTAGGAACAGATTCTGTGTCACAGACTCTGGTTAAAGTAGCTTTTCTCATTTCCGTTATGATGTTGTTAAGAGGAAAACAGATTACCAACAATTACAATCCATAATGAATTCACCAGAAAGCAGCTTACAACTCTGGAGCAGCTTTGGTATAGTGTCTATTGCTACATGTTGGTAGAATTACAGAAATGTAATTTAAAAAGCTTAAATCTCACCCAGACAAAACAAAACCCCTGTAAGTAGAAACATATATTGATGTCTGCTGGTCACAGCAGTTTTATTTTAATCAAATTGAATTTAATCTATTTATTTTTTATTGACATTTTGTAAGCGTAATAACACACTCCAAGTTGTATATTCATACCACACAGGGTTTTATGAAAAACCAAATGACCATAGTAAAAAGAAAAACAAAACAAAACAGAATATTCAACAGGATAAGGAATAACTAGAACCATAGCTGCTCCAATGTCAACAACGATCTGCCATCTGTTGTATGAACGTGTTTTCATGCTACTACACATATTGACCCTGGGACATTATTACATATAAATGCTGCTCTGTTATACCAGATACCCTCTGGATTAAAATAAGTTCCCTTGCTAATGCTGTTTTTTTTGTGACAATGAATAATACAAGCACACATAAAATATAACATCATTCTAACCAGTTACAGTACTTAAGTGTGCAATTTGATGATTTAGAATTATCCACAGGAATCTGCTGAGAGAAGAGTTTTAAAGTACAAAATGTATTTCTATAAAATGTAAGCGAAAATTTTAACCTTACTATTATTATTATTATTATTATTATTATTATTATTATTATTATTATTATTATTTATTTCTTAGCAGACACCCTTATCCAGGGTGACTTACAATCGTAAGCAAATACATTTCAAGTGTTACAATAAGAGCAAGAAATACAATAACTTTTGTTCAAGCGCACTATATATTTCATATGTGTACAGTAAATGAGTGCAGGATTATTTGTGTTGTATTAAGTTACAATGTTTTTGTTTACATGCATCTGCCTTTGGTGGTTTACCCCTAGAGGAATTCCATTTCCAGTGAAATGCTCAGTTTTTCCATCTCTAAGGACCTGTAATTAACCTGGGCCAGAACAGACAACATTTATCAGCACTGCCAGACCTTGGGAAATGGATAATTAAGTGAAGGAACATAACATCAGCTTTAACTAAGACGATACAGGGAAAGGATGCATACATGAAAAATACAGATTAATCAGGCTTTTTGTTTATACTCTACATTTCGGAGCTGTAAAAGACCAAACAGGACCAAATGGCAATTTATGGTAAGAATTACAATATTACAGCTGTAGATAGGATGCCTACAGAGCTGAATTCCATTGTTTCTACTTTTACACTGTTTGAAAGAAATTGCATATGTATACGTGTCTTCAGGTGCATGTGGTGTGGGACCCGATACAAGGTCCAAGCAGTATTTCTCCCCAAAACGTCTGTATTTATTTAAACAATAACAAAAAGAGCCACCCCTCTACCAGCGAAACACGTAGCAAACAAAACAAAGTAAGCAAGGATCCGACCGTCTGTCACGTTTCAGCGCAAGGGACCGTACTCACGCAACTACAGTCCCTTTGTACCACCAAACTCCTCCCTGCAATCAGCCCGTTGCCATGGTTTATCCAATCTCTGCCTGACCCGTATCTGATCGCAGTGGAGTTGTTTAGAGTACTTGCAGTTATGCACTTTACCCAAGATGGCCGACTTCCGGTTTCCGCCCTCCGTCGTGTCGACCCATTTTAATATTGCCATTTCTGATAGAGAGTATGTGTCTTGTCCAAGCTATTTTACTTTCATTCCATAGCCCCTCCCTGGTGAAGAACATGTATGACATATCTTGACAGGAGAGCACGACATAGCAATCTCCAAGAATTGAAAGATGTTTTTCTGTGACACAGATAGTTTTGTGTCCAGATGTCTTTAAGCACAAATGACAGTCCTCTAACAGCTACAGCAGCCCTAACAGAAGCAATGTGGCATCGCAGCTAGGTTATGAAAGACAAATAATTATAGTTCTTAATATATGCATTTCTTGTGTACACAGTCCCATAGCAACACCATACTGAGATAATCATTCTGAGAAATCAAGTGCTCAGTGTCTGTGTGGTTGACTACCTAAATAAATTATTTTCAGACGATTTCTTTCTGCATGGTGCTTGTGTATCTTTTTTTCTAGTCTGGACGGATGAACCTGTCTGATTCACTAGACAGTAAATAACATCTGAGCCCAGAGGGAGCAAGGGTGACCTTAGAAATGTTCTCGTTGTCTAGTTGCTTAAACAAGGATTTCCAGAGAGTAGTGTAAATCTTGAAGCGATTGAACCTAGGACAAAAAATATTTAATTTCATCTTGGCTGTATGGCTATTATATGAATCATTAACGTATTTACATTTTTAGCAGCTGTCTCATAACATTTCCACAACTCTGTTTTTTAAGTAATTTTTTGCTACAAAAAAAGTGACATAAATGGTTTCCAAAATGGTCAGGGTCGTACTTTTATTATTCAACATATTTTGAAATGAGAAAGTGTAAATGGATATTGGTATTTACATTACTTTTATTTACATTGTTTATGTACAAAAATATAATGGCCAATGGGTCACTAAAAACTAAAGTAAATATAAAGTTAGGGTTAAGGATATTTGCATAATAAGATTCCGACTTATTTTCAAGTACTGTACTAAGTATGTATTCACTTTTTATATATGTACTATACTGACTACCACACGTAGAAATGTGTAAACATTATGTAAATATAAAAATTGGAAATTATAAACCAATATAGTGAATTACAATGCCTTTTACTTATAAACACACGAATATTTAGATAACCCGTCCATTTAAATTATACATTATTACCTGCACGATAAACAATTACACAAATGATTAAACACAATGTTCAGATGTTCACTTTCCATTTTCTAACACAACATCTTAACATAGCTTACTTAATCCTATTGGCCAATGCTATGGCTTTCAAGAAACCCACATTCTCAAACAATAGCGTGCACTTGATACAGTTAAAAAACACAAAGCTGCTTGTTGGCAAATGTACAGTACAAGAGTCAATCTGCAGGGTGGGTGTCTTCACATCCGTGTCTCCTCCGCAGGGCGGTTCATGAAGTCTTGAATAGCCTGGTGTAAAGGCAGCCACTTGCTAATTGATGCGCTTATTGCAGAAATCCAGCTGAAAGAATAATATAAAATGCTTAGGGACAAACTATTACCGTAAATGCTTAAATAGTGTTCAAAATCACCACACAGTGTAACAATATACACTGTGTGTATATTGTTACCTTTCTGTGGAGGTCACCCATTCTGTTTTATTAAACAACAGAATGGCAAATAAAGCACGGCTGAGAGATGACACTAATTCATGACAAAATGTAACTTTTTCAGTGGACTGTTTCAGACAGACAAACGCACTTAAATACCTTAGTGTAATAGTGATGGCGTAGTTTATTAGTGATAATGGCATTGCTGTGGCATGTCTCAGTAATAACGGAACTCCCTCATTCAAATCATGCCCTCGACTTCTGATCTTATTGTTTTATTATTACCTCGTGACACGCCAAAGCAATGCCAGTATCCCTTAAATATATGACTTTATATGTTCATATAACCATAGATTTCATAGTTTGCTTTTATTCAACTAAATCTTTTTATAATATTTCATTTCAATATATGTTTCAACAGTTGAAAGTGGGTGGAATATTTTTTTTTAATTATCCTAATAAAAATATTAAGTGATTAAATGGTTTAAAATAAATATGCGACTTTGGTGACTGATTGTATTTTTTTTCTTTTAATATACAAACATTATTACATTTCATTATTCATTCTGCATACAATTTAAATTGTATTACTGCCAGGGAGCATTTCTCCTAAAAAGACGTATTGCTGCCAGGGAGTATATCTTCTAAAAAGACTAATATTCATACATTATTTCATCCCTGCTTATTGAATTATTTGGATCACAAGAGTTGGTTTCAAGTAGTAATTCAGTAATTTTCTTCTTTTTTTAATTTTAGGATTAATTATATGTTGTACCGCTGTGAATTCAGCAAATATATGTGCACTGTTTATGTAGAAAACATTATAAATATGTACAATTTAGAGCACAACACCCTTATCAAACAGTGTGCTTACCGTTTGTTTTCAGTTGCATTCTCTGCACTGAAGTAGAAGGTTTTAAACTCTTCAGAAGGGGGTTTAACTTCAATCACAGAGCGGCGGGAGCCTAGGGACTGTTCACTCACTGTATACCCATGTAAGTAGATCCCTCCTGGAGAGAGAAGTCAGTTTGACAGCAGTTCTATTCATAATAGTTAGCAAGTTATGGACTTAATAATGATAGTGTATTTTATTTCTGTTTCCAGTTTATTAGTCATTAACATAAACATCACTAAATGTTTTGTTACAGTGGCTCTCAAAAGTATTCAACCCCTTTGGACTTTTCCACATTTTATTGTGTTACAGCATGGAATCAAAATGGATTTAATTAGGAGTTTTTGCCACTGATTAACACAAAAAAAGTCCATAATGTCAAAGTGAAAAATAAAATCTACAAATTGTTCTAAATTAATTACAAATATAAAACAGAAAATAATTGATTGCATAAGTATTCACCCCCTTTGCTATGACACACCTAAATAAGTTCTGGTGTAACCAATTGTCTTTAGAAGTCACATAATTAGTTGAATGGAGTCCACCTGCAATTAAGGTGTTTCACATGATTTCAGGTTAAATACACCTGTCTCTGCGAGGTCCCACAGTTGGTTAGTACTTTTCCTAACAAAAACTACATCATGAAGACAAAGGAACATTCAAAGAAAATCCGGAATAAGGTTCTTCAAAAGCACCAATCAGGGGTAGGATATAAGAACATTTCCAAGGCATTGAATATCCCCCGGAGCACAGTAAAGTCCATTATTAAGAAATGGAGAGAATATGACACAACTGTGAATCTGTCTAGAACAGGCCGTTCCTCAAAAACTGAGTATCCGGGTGAGAAGGGCACAGTCTTCCCGGGTGCTTCACAAAACTGGCCTTTATGGGAGAGTTGCAAAAAGAAAGCCATTGTTGGAAAAAAACTCACATCAAATCTTGGCTAGAGTTTGCCAGAAGGCATGTGGGAGACTCTGAGACCAAGTGGAAGAAGATTATATGGTCTGATGAGACCAAAATAGAGCTTTTGGCCTCAACGCTAAGCGCTATGTTTGGCGCAAGCCTAACACCACACATCATCCTGAGAACACCATCCCTACCGTGAAGCATGGTGGTGGCAGCATCATGCTATGGGGATGCTTATCTGCGTCAGGGCCTGGAAAGCTCATGAAGATAGAGGGCAAAATGGATGCAGCAAAGAAAACCTGCTGAAGTCTGCAAGAGACCTGGGACTTGGGAGAAGATTCATCTTCCAGCAGGACAATGACCCCAAACATACAGCCAAAGCCACACTGGAGTGGCTTAAAAACAAAGAGGTCAATGTCCTGGAGTGGCTCAGTCAAAGCCCGGACCTCAATCCAATTGAGAATATGTGGAAAGAGTTGAAAATTGCTGTTCACCAAAGGTCCCCATCCAGCTTGAAGGAACTTGAGCAATTTTGCAATTAAGAATGGGCAAAAATTGCAGTGTCCAGATGTGCAAAGCTGGTAGAGATTTATCCAAATAGAACCATGGCTGTAATTGCTGCCAAAGGTGTCTCTACCAAATATTGACTCAAGGGGGTGAATACTTATACAATCAATTATTTTCTGTTTTATATTTGTAATTAATTTAGAACAATTTGTAGATTTTATTTTTCACTTTGACATTATGGACTTTTTGTGTTGATCAGTGGCAAAAACTCCTAATTATATCCATTTTGATTCCATGTTGTAACACAATAAAATGTGGAAAAGTCCAAGGGGGGTGAATACTTTTGAGAGCCACTGTATGTTATTCAAGCCAATTTCCGAAGACATAACTGAGTGTCCATTTTTAATGGAAACTCGATTGTTAGGATTTTGCTTCTTCAATGTTGCTTTTATATTCCACTAAGAGAAGCCCTTATTTTGCTATTATTTACTGCAACAGAACATTAATAACACAGCTGCTTGGGTCCAGAACATTTTAAAATAAAAGCCTTTCACTTAAAAACAATGACTGTGAAAAGGTACAGTATGTATGTGCTTTTTACACAAGATTTATGTCTTGGAAAAACAGTCAATATTAAGCACTATATGGTGCATGATAGTCCATTAAGATATTATGTTGTGAAGTGCATTAATCAATTTTAGTGTATATTCTGTATGGAGCTTCTACTGTAAAAATATGTCAGAATGTAGTTTTCACTTTCCCTTGAAAGTCAGCTGGTCATATTACTACTGAGGATGCAATGCATCGAGCTTTACCAAAATGAGATGTTGCATTTTGCCCAAACTGGATCCTAGATCCCAAGCCATAGAGACTTGGCTTGTAAAATGTGAAAAAACACAACCTATAAGCTGGTGGATAAGCACATAGGATTTATATATCCAACAGCTATTTTCTTGTCCTTAGGCTGAAAATCTATGCCATATTTATTTGCATGAGAGCAAACATGAAGCGCTTTGAATACACACCAAGAGCATATGTTGAACGAAGGCCAGCATAGAAATACAGACATCCGTCTTTTAATATGCAATAGTGTTGCACCCACATGTCCTTGTTTTTGTCCATTTGGTGAAGGAGACCGAGACATTCAGGATTTTTGATAGCCAACGGGGGGAGGCTGGCATTGTGTCTAGAGACATCCACCCACACATGATTCTGCAACATAAATCAGTGTTAGTAGCTGCCTCAGTGTCACTCATGCAACAGCAGCCTTAATTTCATTTCTAATCTTTTCATTATTCAGATTTCATTGCATCAAGCTACAATTGTTTTCAATAATAACAAATAATAATTCTGGGTGACTGTGGCAAGGCAGAGGAAAAGTTCTGCACATATGAAAGGGAGCAGGCCTACGCCCTGTGTGTAAATTAATTGTGTTGTATTTATTGTTATTATTTAAGATAAATGTATTTATTTTTATTAAGAACGGGTGTATCTATTGGGTCTTTGTAAAAAACAGTGTTTTGCTATTGTTAGGATTGGTTTGAATGTATTTTGTGTTGATTTAAAAATACAATGTTTTTGTGTGTTATTGTTTGGCAGCATCGATGGGATTGAAGCCCCATCCCACAAATCCCACGCAGAAGCTGACCATCTCCTGATTTAATTAATTAATTGATTAATTTGTTACTAATCGGGAGATCACCAGTATAAAACCCTGCAGTTTTCCTTGGTCGAGGTGGGTTTTCAAGAGGAGGAACAAGAGTGAGACGAGAGAGAAGCAAAGCGAAAGGCAAAACAAAACAAAACAAAACAAGTGCTATGTGTCCTGGAAGTCCCAACACTGTATTTGGCACTATATACCGGCAAGTGAGATTTATTTTGATTGATATAGATAACATGATGGTATTTCATGTCCATACTATATTACACATTAGAAGTTGTGCAGTAGATTCTGAGGAGACTGATGTCATTTTTCTTGTTTTTATGGTGGTCTTTCTGTTTTTATTTAACATTATTGGGCTCATTTATTTCAGAAACTATTTTTCTCTGTGACTTAAAAGACACTTTCCTAACAGTTGTGTAGGCAAACGAAGTTAGCACATACAAATAAAAAAAAAAACAAAGCTGTCAGGTATTGCTAAAATAGAGACATAAACAGAGTGGCATGATGACATGTACCAAAGCAGAGCAATATGGATATGTTGGGAGGAAGAATGTAAAATAATAATATGTATACTGCAATAGTAATATACAGAATTTACAAACAATGGTCAATTTGCAGTCATTTTATGTAATTTGACCCACAGTGCTTCCTTGTAAGAAACACAACTTTAACAATACAGAGTTACCATATTATTTTTTGGTCAGTGCAAATGCTCTTTCTCTCACTCCCTTTTTCTTTTTTTTTTTGCTATAATATCCACCTCTTCTGTACCTAGTTTAGACAAGATCGTAATAGAATATCTTTGTTTTAGGTCCGACTGAAATTATGTAGGTGCTTACTTGAACTGGTAGAAGCTGGAACTGCAGTTGTTCCCCCTACGATTAGTCTATGGGTCTGGCAGTACATTACCACTGCTTTGACCACTTAGTGAAACTGAAAGCAAAATTTAAACTTACTGGCTATATCTGCACTCTCCTTACCTCTCAAGAACAGATCTGGTATATACTGTACTGCTGAACTAAACATGTCTTACATGGCTGAAGGTTGATAAAGAATCTCTAAGGAAATAATATACTGTATGAAAATAATCCTGAGACACACATGAGTGATGCGGTGTGGTATAGCATGGAAAGAGCAGCACTTTGCCGTGCATAGCGCTCACCGAGTCAAGCGTTTTATTTTGCGATATTTTGCAACCAAGACATTTTCCTGCAGTGGCAACTTTATTTCTAACCAATGAGATGTGTGGTTTGGGATTGCATGATACATTATATCTGGATGACAACTTCAGAACATCCATCCACATGATTTGTGTGATTAATATCTTATACTACTTCATCACACACAAAAGTAACAAGAAGACATGTTAATCCCAAATTACATTCAAAACATTTTGGCCTGGTTTTATTTGGTGCCTGTTAGGGGTAATACATTTCTTGGTATTTAATTCTGTAAGAACAGAAAGTTAAGGGAGAAAAATGAAGCTTTCAGAAACATAAGGCAATTTTTTTAAAAAGCATAATGAAGGGTTGCCCTACTAAATTAACAGCTCTTTCATTGTTGTTTATTTAAAATGTAACTAAGAAATCTCAAACACAGAGCAAAGCAGTACATGTACATTTCAATTTTGTAACCTTTAAATAAGCTCACTATTCATGAATGACAAGGTAGCGTTGAGAGGATGGGAAACATACTGTTGTACAGTACAATGCCTCCCGTTTCTTTCCTGGTCTGTAAATAACAATATTTTCTTTAATAAATTAACTGCATATACTGGTCTTATACTGCATTTAGTTTGAAATTCTTCCAATTCTGTCTCATCATCACTGGAACTCCAGTCCATAATTTGTGGCCAGTTTGGCTGTATTGGTAGGGATATGATTTACTTTGGAAACTGATGCCACATACGCTGTTGTGTGTCCACCAGTTTTTCAGTATCACCCCTCACCACTCATGTGCTCCCCAGGCTTAATAAACCACCTTTGACCTACTGCATCCATTCCATTAATACCACTTTTAGGCCAATATAAAATATAAACATGAACACAAGGTTTCTGCTGAATTCTGCAGTCAATGCGCACAGACTCGCTACTGCATCCCTCTTTCTATAAATAGACAGATGTTGACTGGCAGGCTGCGCACAGATTACCAAGTATGGGTTAATCAATTACACACAGCTTAGCAGGGTATCTGGGAAGCCAGTCAAATTCAAGTCTGTTTTTATTTGCTGTTGCTTGTCTACTGGGGAATGAAAAAAGGTCTAAATGGTGACAATACAAAAAGTGCAACATTTGCATAAACAGCTCAAATAATTATCCAATACAGCAGATAAAGCATGCTCTATAAGTATGCTTCAACCACTTAACATAAAACAAAGCTGTACATAAAAACAAACTGCTACAGCTGTTCATACTATTAATGAACTCGCTTTGTATTAAGCTTCCTGATTGAGGTTTTGAATCTCATCAGTAATCACATTTTTATCCCATATAAGTGATTTGATGCTTTTCTGTTTCTCGATTTACAAGAAAGTATGTCTGAATCTATGGACATGTTTTAACTGAAAAATGCAAACATTTAGTCTTCTTTATGGTATACACTGTAATAGGGGATAATTAGCATTCCACAAATATATGCAGAAAATCTTGCCACCTTCCTCTAATAAGCTCATCATAATAAGTGAGTAAACTGGTTTTACTCTGAAAAGCAAAAGGTCCTGTTGCATATTATTTGACATGCTAGATGATCTGATCAATAAAGTTACCTGAGTGACAGGGTGAACTGCTCTCTCCATTGCCTCGAGCCATCTGCAACACAAAGAGAATGACAAATAGACCACTGAAATAGTGAAATATCTCCAGAAAGAAATGCCTTATGGGTAAAAAATGTATAAATGGGTAATTGTATGTAAAAATAATGTGTAAAAAATAATGTGATATCTTGTAACAATTGTAAGTCGCCGTGGATAAGGGCGTCTGCTAAGAAATAAATAAATAAATAAATAAATAATAATAATAATAATAATAATAATAATAATAAAAAAACAAAACAATACAAAATGTATAAAACAGAAAAAAGAAAAGAACAGGGACAGAGAGCTCATGTGGCTCATGTACTGTACACCTCAGTGATCTAGCACAGCATGCGTGTTTGTAGTTAGTGGTAAATGCAACATGGAGTTACTCCATCCCCCACTGAGTAAAATAACTGTTGTTGTTTTAAAATAACAGGGATACTGAAATGACACAACACCATATAATATAGCTCTGCGAAAAAGACTACTATACTGTAGTGGATTTTAAAATGTACTCCATACATTAAGTTGACGTCAGCACCCCTTACATTGCCCTGTTATGAATTTGTAGTTTTATTTTTCAATTTCTTTCTTAACTTTGAAACATCTCTGAATTTTCAAAGCTATACAGTAGTCCTTTCCTCTGTTTTGGTCCGCTGGTACTGCTCTTTCCTTTCGAGGCAAAGTGTCCAGTTCACCTGGCCCACAGTTTCAGTTTCAGTAACTGGACCCGCAGTTATTAAAGTGGTTGGAGTTTGTTGTGCACTTGCTTTGAGGAAGTCTGTTACTATTTCACTTCCTAGGTCACTTCACCTCAGCGGTGTCTTTGAAGTCACTTTTATTATCATACATCTAATAATATTCTTACATTTACAATCGTGGTCCTATTACAGTTATTGTTAAGGCACTTACCTTTTCATTTCCTGGTTTGATGTAGCACAGAAGTAGAAAACTCGACTCCCAGACAGGGGGCTGCACTTGAACACAAATGGTTTGCCGAGGCTTAAATCCGGCCCCACTTCAGCACCTTCTAACTTCAGTGCCTCAAGGGGCCTGCACTTTCCTTCATCCTGAGCAAAAAGACAAGCATGGCTGGTTTGGAATATTTTGTTTTAAAATACTTTCACACCTATCGGTTATTAATCTGAATGTTTGTTGGAATTTAAAAGACATACCATGAAAAAGAGGATAACGTGTCTATAATAACTTTTACAGGGCTGATCTTGTTTTCAAAAACTACCTCACCTACTTTAGGCTTCAGTTAATAAGCATGGTAAGAAGCTGACTATTACAGTTGCATTAACTACGTTTACTACATTTTCCTGGGATTGAAGTTTAACACTGCCACTTGGTGGCCAAATATTGTATTTATGGTTTTTAGGGTACACAGAATACACAGAAACAAGGCATTGAATTTATGATGTACAATGCTTAGAACTGAAAAAAATCAGTAGTTACAAAATTTGAGAAAATGATCCAGGTAAAGCAGTAAAAATGAAAAACAAATTAATCGTATTTAAAATACAAGACTGCCATTGCCATGTTATTGTCTGTAAAGATATGTGACCTTAAACATTACACTTTACATTTTATATCTAAGCAATTATACTACCACTGTAATTTACTGGAGTGGAATGCACCAGGTATTTCATTCTGCCACAGGGGTAGTGGAATGTCTCTTACTTTTTTGTGTTTGTAATAGTAAAAGCAGCCATCATGCTTCAGCACAAACCACCTCTTCCTCCACCCCTTCAGGAAGCCTGACTGGGTGCGTTTGTGAAGGTATCCCCGGCAAGCTGGTTTGGGAGTATTCGGGCATTTGCTGATGTCTGAACCTATGACTAAGATGAGGGTATCCGGGCCTACAGAAATAAAAGTGTGGCCAGCTTAGCCAAAAAAGAAAAGCCTTCAAATCATTTATTAATCTTAATTTTAATAAGGAAAGAAAGCAAGCTTTTAATCGTGTCGCTGATACAATCCCTTTAATCAGCAATTCCCATTTAACATATTGGGCTCAATTTTGAGGAAACGAGGTAAAACACAAACATAAGGGTAAAGTGTTTTATGCTTGCTTTGGACTGCGCCTTCCCCTTCATGTTGTGATTTTGAAGGTTGGGTGCTAGCGGAAAACATTAGCGCTGACCAATTAAAGAGTGGGAGGCAGAAGCTGCAGAAAATCAGGAGCAGCTGACATTTCCTTTAAGAAAAGGATAGAGCATTTGCCTTTGCTGTGATTTTGATGTACAAAAAGTTGCCTTACTGCCATAGCACCATGTGTTAATGAGGTATACATAAATATTTACATTAATTGAACAATTTTGGCATATGTGACTGCAGAGTTTCATTATGTTCATAAACATTATTTTTACACTTCCAGCCTTTGCAATCCAGAGCTTATTTAGATGTATATGGGAACTGTGATTTGGAACGTGGAGTCATTAACTTTAGAGCTGGTGTGATAAATAAAGATTTGTATGAAACATATTATTTGAAAATGACTGCAACTAACTGTTGAACTAACTGCTCTTTTGCTTCTATAACGTTTTCTTCTATATTTACTTAAAACAAGCGAACTTCACAGTAAATCCCATAGTTGTGAAACAAGCCCTGTGATTTACCTTGCCGGGCCAAAGCTGCTGCCTCAGAGTGCGGTATGCTGGTGACATCCGTTCCATTCACACTCATTACAATATCACCCATCAGCAGCCCTGCCTCCTCAGCAGGACCATCTGAAATCAATCAAACACGTCCAGTGAACTGGGGAAAAAGTTAAGTTGATGTACAGGAATGGAGTTTAACTGCAAATGGTATGGTGTGTTTGTGTGTGTGTGTGTGTCTATATATATATATAAAATACTAGAATGAATAACATTATTTGAAACTTCAAATACACTGGGTTAGATTTGTTTAATTTCCTAGTGTACAAACTCAGTGTGCGTGTACACTCCCCCCTTGTGGCAACATTAATATTACACCCAAAGTCAGCTGAAGTGCTCACTCAAAGTCCTTTTCAAACCTTGCCTCTTCCAGTTGTTCCATGAAATGTAATAGAAGGGGCAAGATTTCCTATCCCTATACTAGAACATATATACCGTGAACAAATCCAGTCAGCTGTCATTAATACGTATTTCAATAGAACAGCAAAAACAATTATCTTATCAGTAACTCTTATTATCATATATATATATATATATATATATATATATATATATATATATATATATATATATATATATATATATATATATATATATACATGTAATAGTACTGTGCATTTTCAGGAAAATATGGTTGTAAGTGAACCTTTAAAAAGTATATGTTGCAAATGAACTGCACTTGAAATCTCCACGTCCCATTCTGAGCATGGGCATTTTTAAACCACAAAACCAAGGTGTCCTCAACATCAGGGTATTGAGCAAACACTGAAGACGTGCTCCAAAATAATTTGCACAAACAGGAAATGTGTGTTAAGTGAATTCGTATTATACAAAATAATTTACAATAAACGACTTGGCCAGAACCATGTAGAACATTCATAGTATCAGGAAATGTGTTTAATCTAAGTTTGTTTTAATGAGAATTTACTGTGTATTTAAAATATATATATATATATATGCCAGGGTCTAAATTCTGAAATTTATACTGTCATAAAAAAAAATTTCATTAAACATCACTCAGCTGTTAAATTTACATAGGCCTGCTGTAAGTAAGATACAGTCAAACCGTGACATCCCTTTTCTTGTGGCCATCTCAAATTTACATTTTAAAATGTTGGTTCTGTAATACACAATACAATTATACTGTATATATTTTCTTCTTAGTTTTTTTTTTTTTACTGTAGTGTGACTTACTTGTGTCTACTTCTGTCACCAAGATTGGTTTAGAAAATTGAATTCTGAATCCCCAGGGATAGTCACCTGTACCTTTGATGACTTTCACAGTCCTCTCTCGAACTGTTAAGGAGAAACACATAACATCAGCATAGGCATGTCATTGTACAACATTACTGGACATATTGATACAATTAAGATGCTTAAACGGGTTTGCTAAAAGCCAAAAGAAGAGTGTCTTCTTGTCATAACATTTAAATGGTAGAAAGAACAAAGAACAAAAATGTGTATATCATTCTTTATTACCTACCATTCAATATCCACCTATAATGCTTTTTGCCAACAATATTAACATAACTTTCCATAACAAAATAGATACTAATAACAGATAACTTTCCACAGACAGAATATATATCTTTTTTTTCTGACAGGTGTCTATGTATACACTACCCTTCAACTGGACCACTACTTGTTGAAGTGTATAAAGACATCTAACCAGGTCACAATGCCAATCTGTTTGAAAGATGCTATCCTATGTGCTGCACAACAATATATTTGCTTTCTTTTTTTGACAGACAGATTGCTACTGGCCCTTTCCCCAACAGGTTTTTTTTTTTTTGTTATAAACGTAATGAATCTCAAACTGCACTTCATAATGTAATACTATTGTTCCTCATTTAGTAAAATCTCACAGTACTTGCTACTGGTCGGGGTCTCTTGCTCAGACACCTGGGGCTGTCATTTGCTCTGATGTCATCTCCTCTGTAGATCCAGGAGGCTGAGTGGAAGGTTTCTGTATAAAACCCCTTGTCTTCATTCTCCCGCACGCCCACATCCACAGAGCGAGTCTCCTCTGAGTTCACTGTAAACAGGAACACAAAAACTTCAGCTGAAGAAGTACTTGTAGTCCGAAACGTCCTGATATAATACATTTTTCTATCAATTATTCACATTTTTGTGTACCTCTTACCCTTTTCTTTCTGATTTTGCTCCTTTTGGTACACAGCAGTTTTTCCTTTTTCAATTTTTAAATATACCCATCTGATAAAAATGCTGACCTAAAGTCACATGCCTTATCATATGAAAAATGCAATTTGAATTTAATCATGCTATATTTGAAATGCATCCTTAATTTGCTATAGTTTTATTTTCTATCTGTGGTTTGCTGTGGTTTTCTTTGCTAAAACTGCAGTAGCACTAGTTTTTGAACTAAGCAGTTGAAACTAATGTAATGTAATTGTAACTGCTTCTATTCCTAGGATTGCTGGTAGTCAGCTTTGTTACTCTCAGATTAGCTGTATATACAAACCTGACTCTTCTGTTATGATGCTTGTGTTTGAACTGCCACCAGCAGAGCTCCTCTGTTTGCTGTCCTTGAACAGCATGCGTCTCTTTGCCCAGCGCTCTGATTCCTCTTGTGGGATGCTCTCTTTAGGTCGCATGTCTTTCAGTACATGGTCACAAGGTAGCTTCAGGTGGGTTCTAGCCTCTGTCTTTGTCTCCTTTGGGACTGACACATACCAGTATTCAGTGTTAATTTATGGGGGAGCTGTTATAGCTATTGTATTAATGTATTTAAGTGGAACCTTACTTTACACCATCTATATTTTCAGAATACTAAATCTTACACTTTAAATAAGTGTTTAACGAGAAGCTTCAAATGTCATTTTAATCATCTTTTTTTTTTTTTTTTTACATTCCCCTTGCTATTTTGTGTAAAAGTTAAGAAAAGTAATGTTACTTAGGAACCATGCAAAATTATGTTAAAATTAGTTAAAATTGTGCGTGCATCCCAAGTATGTTTAATAATATGTTTTATTTTACAGGAGTTTAAACAATGTGAAATTGACAAAAATGATAACCTCTATTCATTTATTTTTTAAATGTCTTGTTCCTTAATATTATTCAAGGATAAAATATGCATTTGACCAATTAACTTTGCTTGTATTGAAACACCAGAGACAAAGAGAGTGGTCCCATTCTATTAATACATTAATGAAAATATAAACACATTAAAAGGGCCTTGCCAACAGATGTACATTATTACTGCATATCTAATAAAACACTTACATTTTGGGACACTTGGCTTTTCATCAAGTGTATCTGTTTTCTGCAACTTCTCTTTTTTGTCACTGGCTTTTTCATGCAACTCTGAAATGAAGCCACTTGTTTGCACATCCTGACAGGCATCTGCCTCTGACAGGACGAATACAGCCTTGTTTTCACACGCTTTATCCATATTCCCTGCTTCCATTTTCTCTGGATCTGCGGAACTATCTTCACACTGTTCAGTGCTTTTCTGGGATGGAACCTCTACACTGTTTGTGTGTTCAGTAAGTGTCTGCTGATCTTCAGACAGTTCTGCAGAATCTAATACCCCAGACACGAGGTCTAAAGCCCCTGTATCAAACGACAGAGAGTTGTGGTAAGAGGATTCTGATTTCAGTGGGTCACTTCCTTCTGTCGCAGTCTCGTCCACATCTAAAATAGGTGATACAGAAGGATTGTCATAAACACAAGTGAAAAAGTCACTCCGATGTTTCTCAGAAACAGATGTATCTGGAGATGGGCTGTTATTTTGAATCAATAATCTTTTCTCTGAATCTCCTATAATTACAGTCTTGACCGAACCTCTCCTTTTTTTTGGACTAAGGCCTGGCTCACATATCTTTTGTAGATCAATATCATTATTTTGTACATTACCCTCAAGTTCATTCAGTGAATCAAATACTCCACTGCCGACATGTTCTTTATCGTCAATATACTCATAGGAGATACTTCTTGATGGTGGTGTTACTTGAATCATTAAATCCTTGCTCATAATTGGTATTTCCCCAGAAAGCTCAAGATTGTGGTTATCATTGTCCAACATCTCCTCATCAAAGCCACTCTCAGCAAACTCAGCAAGTTCCAAAGATCCAAAATGGTAGCTTTCTCCAGAGGAATACCCATTAATGGTGTCAGGACTGGTACATACATTATTGTGTGAATTTAAGGCCAGAAGAGAAGTATCTTCGACTGCTTTCTGGTTGTGTTGAAAATCTTTGTAGACTTCGTCTGTACTCTCTTCTGATTCAGACGGGTAAAAGGGGTGCTTGCTTCCAACTGAAGCTGAAGTGTTTAAAAGGAGAGGTCTTGAATAACTAATGTGGCATGAGCCAGGTCTGCAATCACTTCCAGTATCTGAAGACGTTCTGTGTTCTGCGCAAAAATGATAAGTCCCTCTATGTTCAATATGAACCCTGTCTAGTCTTTCAGAGCCCAAAGGGAGTGCCTTCATAAAAAAGGGTGGAAAAGTTCCAGAAGAAATAGATTCTCTATAGGACGGCAAGCTTTCACGCATTCTGGGGAAAACACTGGCAGTTCCCGGGAACGTCTTTCTTCTCTTGGGTTGCTTTTCTAAGTAACAGTTTGGACTTGATTTTGTTTCCAAAATGGCAATACTGTTATTTCTCAGCCACGTTTTCCCTTCATGTTTGTGAATGAAATCTTTAGTGAAGCTTGATCTACTCATTGGCATTTTGGGGCCCATAAACATGGGATTATAACCTTCTGCATTACCACTCTGCTCACTGCCAAACAAATTACTCTCTTTCCTTCCAGACATGTATCTTGTACTATCAGAGGAAGTGGATTCATCCATGATCCTGGCTGTCTCAGTCTGGGTGTCAGACTTATCTCCATTGTTTATCTGAAATAAGGACATGCCCTCTGTGATTTCATCTAATAATTTCAACTCTTTATCTGCAAACTCATCAGGTGGAGGTATATCTGAAACCACATCAGTGCCTAGTGTGTCAGATGAGTGTTCTGTCCACAGTAGGCTACAGTCTGATAAAGGATAAAGGCTGCTTGACCTCTCAGTTGCTGAGTTGTCTGTATCATTGGAACAGCCACTTTGCTCCTGGTTACAAATACAGCACTTGTTTTTACAGTCTTTGCAACAGCTTTTACAACAACCTGTGTCCTTGTCACACTTGATGGAATCCTGTCTAACCTTATTAAAGTCTTTATCAATTTCTGAGATTCTCATCTTAAATACATGGTTTCTGCTGTCCTGGCTAAAACTTGTAGGATTCCCATTTATATTAAAAGAGCAGTGACTCATTGGGTTTTCATTATTTGGAAAATGACATTGACCCAATTGTCTTTCTCTGTGAGTGCAAGTCTCCTTCCTCTTCCCTTCTTTGCACTCAACCACAAACATAGCTTTGAAATCTGGGTCAGCCGAATGCAAGACTTCCTTTACTTCCACTTTAATGTTGGAAATTGTGCATTTGACTTTGGTAGTGGTTACTGACAAGTTAGATTTATCTTTATCAGGATGATGCCTTACTGTTATTCTTCTTAAAGCTGACACCTCTTGATCATTTATTTTGACTCTTGTTGTGATTGTCACTACTTTGTCATTTTTGTCAGCGGGTGGTGTGATTTTATCTTCTTCTTTTCCAGTTTGACAGTCTGCGTCAGGTGTTTCTTGGCTATTTCCTTTACTTTCATGTCTGAAGCAGGGTTCATTTTCCCCACATTCATCAGATTCCAGTACATCCTCTCTTTGCGATATATCAGCTGCACCCTTTTCAGCTAAAGCCCCATCATTTTCATTTTCACAAGCTTTATTAGTGGTGTCGTTGTTGTGACATTGAAATGGAAACAGAGAGTGGCTGGCTGAAAAATAATGAGGGATATCACATTAGCATTCTGAAGCACAATCACATTTCCTGCATCTAGTTCACTGTCCTGCTTTCAGGGCAATCACGTCAAGGGATGTTTGGGAGATTGCCCCTGCATTTTTAAAAACTGATTATTTCAATACTTTTTACATTACAGTTGTATTTGTATATCGACTGTAGTTTTGAAACTTTCACTGGAATAAAAAGGAAATCAGCTTTTTGTTAAGTTTTTTCAATTTAATTGTCCCTTCCCCTACCCTCAGTCACAAAATCAGAAATACAATAGACATTTTAAAAGGAAATTACTACTAGGCACCATCAATAAATACATCTGGATTACAAGTGATTTCTGTAAACTGCAAAAAAGTAAAATTGTGTGGTTTCCCCTTTATGAGTACAATAATGTCGCCATTATTAAACACAGAAAAGTCCTGCGATTAACTACTTGAACTATGTGAAATAAACAGTCCACAGTCCTTAACATAATAGCACACTGTTTCAGATAGTCAGGAAAGATTTAACCTTACAGTGCTGTTAATGTTCCTTTCTTAAAGAGTGAACTCACTCACATTTTGTGCTGCTGGAGCTTTTCCTTCTCTTGCTGTGTCTCCGCCTTCTTTTGCTCATTGTTACATATATAAGGATATGGATTTCAAAACATTTAACTGTAAAAAAAAAGACTTTAAAAAGTATAAATGAACTATTCATTAACAAAGAAGCATATCATTGTTTTGATTGTATTCCAACATTCTCTTTTTGTTGTTATCATAAACAAATGTAATATTAAATCCAAACTGACATAAATCAGTTTTGTTTTTATACATTGGAAGTTAAGGAGAAATATCTGACCCCTAGCATGTTATTGAATTACAATGCACGGTCTGGGATACCACTGGGATTGTCTCCCTCTTTCTGGACAATAAAGGTTCTTTCTGAGGGCCAATCTGCCTCCATGGTAACAGACTGTGCCTTGTAGCAACAGTTACAGTACCTGCCTACTGAACCTCAGTGTAATGTAGTGACATGATCGCAATGAAGGTACTGTAACCCAGACTACATCCAACCCGCTTGATTAAAAAGGGGACGATTTATTGACCATCCCAACATACATTGTTGATTTCTCTTTCTCTAAAATGAAGTTTAGAATCTATTTAAATTATGTTTTGTCATATTTTATAATGTTGTCAAATAACTAATTTTACTCATGCTGTTCATGTAACAAGAAAACTAAAATTGATGGCACTATACAATATCATTACTTAAAAAAGGAGATTTTTTATATTTCAATTTGTGAATAAAACCAGTTCACCTCAAGAACAGTTCATCTTGTATAATGCACATGTATATTTGATTACACTTTTCAGCAAAGATAATTTAGTATTTAGCTTTCATTTGTGAAATGCCCTTCCTAATACCATTAAGTCTATCAAACCCAATGGGATCTAATGTATCAGTCTAAGGTCATTCCCATAAATGGGTTGAATAGTTGCTTTATATAATGGGCTGATACGTAAGCATTTCCATGACTTAAAGAGAATAATGTTATTTGCTGACTTCATGATGTATATACAGTACCAAATTACAGTGAGTGAGCCAAACTCCTGCACCCAGTCATCATTTATCTATAAACGGCAATCAAAATCAATCAATCAATCTTTATTTTATATATTATTATTTCTTAGCGCCTTTCATAGTGGACCCTTACCTCAAAGCACTTTACAAGATACATTAAAAAACAATGCATAAAACATTAAATACAGTGCAAAATAATACATTAAAATACAAGACTAGGATGTGAAAATTCTAAAACATTGTGGATGCGTATGTCATATAGAATCATAAGAAGATACAGTGAAAGATCAGAAGTAGCAGAGACACAACAGTATGTGTAGAAGATCTTTTCTGAATTTGAAAATGCAATATACTGCCAATTGCAACCAACACAAGTTGATACACCATTTTAAAAATTATAGTATGACATTCATTTCCACAGATCCTGTCCTCCTTATACATCTAGACAATAGGAACCAATCCCGTCCCATAGACTTTAATGTTAATGGAATTCTGATATTAGCAACTGCACACCGCTTATTGACAACTTTATTACTAGTTGCCAGTGCTACAGAGCGCACTTGCATGATTTACACACATACTTGATACAGCTTTTATAACACAGTGACTTCACAACTGCGTATTTCTGGCGGACTGAGGCAGAATCTTGGCTTTGAAACTGGCTACGAAGCTGCATGCAAAATTGAGATGGATTTACAGAGGGAGGTGGTACATTGTAAAAAGCAGACAACGTTGGACAATTTCTTATTTTAAAATTGTGTTTACTGTCAACTAAAATATCACCTAAATTAGCTTCTCTTTTGACTGCTACAACTGGGGCCTTAAGAAATACTTTTTTCAATTTTTCTGAATTATGTAGAATCCGCAAGTGTTTCCAAACTATCTTAGAAATATTAGGCAAAAGTTTAGAGTAAGTTATTACTAATGGGACTCTTGACCTTTTTATCTCTATTTTTATAATCTAGTAGATCATCTCTTTTTAGTTTATCCACTTTTCTTAACTCTGTCTCTATAATTCTTTCTTTGTATCCTCGTTTTTTTAAGATTTATTTTAATACATTTGTTTGTTTTACATAGTTACTTTCTTTCGAGCATATTCTTCGTATTCTCATTCCTAGACCCTTTGGGATTGCCCTTTTAGTGTGTATTGGGTGTGCATGTGTAAATACTGGTGCATGTCAGTAGGTTTACAAAAGTGGTCAGTCTCAATTGAACCTTCTTCAAGTTTTACTATGGTATCTAAAAAGTTTATTTCTTTTCTTGTCCATCGAAGGTCCACCTTAATATTACTGTGTATTTCATTTGCCATTTTATGAAACTGGAAAAGAGATTCTTCTCCATGTGTCCAAACCCCCAAAATATAATCTACAAACCGAATGTATTCTAAAGGTTCTCTTTCCAATTTTCTAAGTAATTGTTCTTCCCATTTCCCGATGTAGGTACTGTCAAAATGCATTCCTAATTTAGATCCTATTGCTGTACCATCGTTTTGTTTGTAATTCTTATCAACAAATGTAAAATAACTGTTTTATAAAACTATGTTGATCATGTTCAGCACCTCTGCTGTTGGTATTGATTTATCTAGTCTATTATCTAGTGCTTTTTGACAAGCTTCTAAAGTTTCTTTACGAGGGCCACTTGGGTACAAGGATTTTACATCCATGCAAAATAAAATTGTATCCTCTGGAAGGTTGTGCTTTAGTGATTCAAGTCTTTTTAAAAATGGTGTTGTATCCTTAACATAGCTTGGTAATTTCTCAACGTGTGACCTAAGTTGTTTTTCTGCTATTTCATCTATTATGTGTGTTGGATTATCAATCGTGCTGACTATCATTCGCATAGGGTAATTTTCTTTGTGCATTTTAGGATTTGCTAGGCCAGTTCTTGCATTATGTGGCTGCATGTATTTTTTTAATTCACTATTTTCTTATCAAATGTTTCTGGAAGAACAAATGATTGTTATCATTTTGTTAATGCCCTATGAATAGGATTGTATGGCATTAAAAACTGTGTTAATCTTACACAAGTCTACGCTTCAGAAGTCACACCTATAGCGCTGGTGAGGTATGTCTCTCTTGTGGGATAAACATGTAATCCTTATCTCACCAGCATGAGAGCTGGTGCATGACAGAACATCCTATTTCCACACGTCACCTGATCTTGGCAAACGTCATACCCATGAAATAAATCTTTCTTCGATAAGTGCTACAGCATCAACCACCATCTTCTGTAATTATAAACCTAAACTACATTTAACAATATCTGAAAGCATAATGTACAAGGAGTTTGGAGAGATGATCAATTTTAAGCAGTTTAAAAGGAAAAAATAATAAAGAAAACTTTGCAACTTACATATACAATCAGCACTTGATATCCGTTACCCAGATACACGTCCGTCACGTTTTACCACCCTTGTACTAAAAATAAAATCAATCCCCACCATGTAACACATGAATACACTTACCCGTCACATCCGATTTCCAACTCTGTCACCATTTTTCTGATACAAAGCCCAATCTTTTCAATGTTACAATGTACTTGTTTATCCGTCACACCCCGCAGTTTTTTTTTTGCTCGCATGCCAAATCAGTCTTTATTGTGCAGTTACACAGCGCTTCCTCCAATTTCACATGACGAAAATGCAGCACAAACAAAGCAAATGAGACAAGCTATGCCAAAGTAAAAGTTTATCATTAAACCGTTTTAGATACTGTGATGCATTTGTTTACAAAACCAACTACAGTACATCTAAATGGAAGCCTACTTATTTTAAAACTCAGTCCTTTCAGATATGTATTTTTTGATATTGTATCTTTTCTTTTATTTGGAATGGACCAAAATGAAATAATCAGATATGCATCGTTTAACCGTCACTGAAGTCAAAATGTTATGGGGTCGGATATGTGAGTGCTGACTGTAATTATATATCTTGCTGAATTGCCTGCATTTACCATTTAAATCATTGAAATAATGCCAACTACAAAACAACACCATTGTTAAACTACTGTAACATTTACTTTGATTAATTTACAGATTCTAGATATCAAAACATAGAGAGAACTAAATACAACGCGAAACTAATTTAAATACCACTGTTCATAAATGAGGAAAGATTTACGGACGATTCAAACTTCATTGACTTGCGTGTGCCCATCTCTTTAAAAACTTGGTTTTGAAGGACATTTATATTTGACAGACACTGGCCGTGCAATAGCTGGTTTTAAAGGGCCGTATTCAATTGCTATAACCGTTTAGCTTCTAAATAAATACATAAATATATTTTCTTTAAAAAAACTGTTATCATTGAAGTGCTAATCCAGTCTAGACCATTATATCTGCAAGACAGTATGACTGTGTCCTTCTATACACAAATGTAAGCAAAACACAAATACAAGTAGTCAAATCTTACCATCAACAATCCCACCAGACGCTGTCCGTTAAATGCACAAACACCACCAGATGAACATAAGGCATACCTATGGAATTGTGACAAAGAAGACAGTATTGTTTATCTCTCTTGGTCTGCTCTACTTAGTGTTGCTATTTTGGTTTTAAAGCCCTGAAGCTGATTATTCAATGTAATCCTATGAAGTACTGGTGATGCACTGTCATTAAAAATAAGTCATTCTGTGCACATAGCCAAGAATCTAATCATATTAGGAATCTGAATCAATCCCCATTCCAGACCCAAATATTTTATTTCCTAAACTATTAAGATAAACTTTTATGATGCACATTATAAAGGCAGGCACGTTTACTCAAAACAGAGTATTTTAGAAGTGGTCTTGTGAAAGGGAAATCAAGAAAGGGAAATCCTCAAGAAGAGTACAGATCACATATTAGTGATTGTGAGAGAAAAAATAAATTGTCTGTCTTTTATTGAATTCAATGTTAAACTTATTTAAATCACATGTTCATCACCTTTCTTGGCACTATTCTTTCTTGACAGCACACTTTCATCTCAAGAAGCACATTCGGTGTGCCTCTTTATCCTGATGTCATAGATCTTGAGGAGATTCATCCTTAATGCAACTTCTCTCTTTTCTCACGTACAGCTCAACTGTACTTTACTGTATATTGTATAGTAATACCATTAGTATAAGTGAAGCAACATTTAGTAAAGGAGTTTTTGTGAGAAACTTGTTGTGTATACAAACAAGTACAATGACATGTCACTGTGATTGTAAATGAAATATTAGAGATATCAGTACCATTAAAAAGTATGTATCCAGCACTTACTTCCACAGTGTGTGTGTATATATATATATATATATATATATATATATATATATATATATATATATATATATATATATATATGCAAGTGTGACATAAACATCACCAGATTCTGATATTCTCAATAGCTTTTGCTAAAGAATGTCCTTAGGAAGCACATTACAATTGGATATGTTGTTCTCCAGACATGTAAACAACACTTAGATATGAAAGAGCACCTCCATTACGTCCTTGTTGCTGGGGATAATAAACATAAAATGTTAAGATGAGCGCCAGCTGAGTTTTTAATTTCTTAAACTGAATTTGATTTCCGTTTCTTTTACTTTGAGTTTAATATAAAAAAGACAATACCTTTATACTGCTCTTGCTATTTGTATTAGTCAAAGTTAAAGGAAGAAAGAAGGAAACCAGATAAAATCTGTATATGTTTATTGCAACAAGGTGCACTTGATGTATGCAGAAAAATTCAAAAAATGCTTTTAAATTATGCAATCAGGTCAAGGTACATAGCAGTGGATATATATCAATTCAATTTTATTCATGGTCTTTCTTTGTATATGTTTTCTAATTGTTGTTTTCAAATTCACCCATCAAAATTGTACAAATGTTACTTTACTTTACAGAGCTACATTAAAAGGTGTTGTCATTTCAACACAAACAACCATCTATTTCATGTCTTTCGATCAAAGACCACACTGTAAACTATTCTTCCTTCCTTAAAAGGGTAAGCAATATAATTGAAACCCGCACCAGCAAGGTTATCAGTGTCATCCACAACAGCAGTCAGAGACAAATCAATGTGTCTGTTTGAAGTTCAAAGGTTTGCGTTCAAGCCAACCCAGTGCTTTATCAGTTGATGTGCAATAGCTTGTCGTGGTGGCACAGAGAAGGGTTGTTGGCTGTTTTTCCCAAGAGCTTCTGCAACCTGCAAACACAAGTATAAAATGAAACATTAGGAAAAAAGAAAGCACATATTGGTTGGAATTCTTTCAGTGACATCTTAAAATTTGTCTTTAGTTAGTAGAGACTGCTAATGACTACATAGCTATGCTACATAAAAGGCATCTCATTACAGTGAATAGTTAACTGCGTGGAATTGGCTTGACTATGAACAAAACAAACATGTTAGAGTAACTTTGTTTGGCAGTTAAACATAAATCAACTATGGTTATACTTTTTTTTCTGTACAGTAATGAAAATACTGATGTTTTTTTATTACTCAAGTTTACCTGCTGTCTTGTGAACCAACGGGCTTCTTCTATTTCATTCTCATCCACTTTAATTTCTGTTGATACAGCGACAGTCAGGCAGCCAATCATAAGAGAGGAAGGCATTGGCCACGGCTGACAGGAGACATATTGCACATGGCTAACTTTGACTCCACTCTCTTCATCCACCTCTCTCCTAACTGCATCCTCAATGGTCTCTCCTACAAAACAGCAAAAGACAAGATTATTAAGACAAAATGATCATAAGAACATAACATATAAAAGTTTACAAACGAGAGGAGGCCATTCAGCCCATCTTGCTCGTTTGGTTGTTAGTAGCGTATTGATCCCAGAATCTCATCAAGCAGCTTCTTGAAGGATCCCAGGGTGTCAGCTTCAACAACATTACTGGGGAGTTGGTTCCAGACCCTCACAATTCTCTGTGTAAAAAAGTGCCTCCTATTTTCTGTTCTGAATGCCCCTTTATCTAATCTCCATCAGTAACATTAGCAACGGTAATCATGAACAACAACAAGGGTCAGATTTACTAAGCTTTTGCTCCACTGCAAAATTTGGTTTAAAAAATAAATAAATAAATAAATAAAATAATTGTAATGATTCAAACCAATTAAAAAAAAATCAGTTGAAGGTGTCTGTTGTATTCACAATTACAGTTTTAAAACATTAACATGCTTCCTTTGAACTTGCATCACAATACAGTAGGGGGGAACTATGACAGTCAAAATACTTGACAAGTACAAACAAAGGTTAAAACAACATGTTTTTTTTATACCAGTGGCATTACATACATCAGAACTGCAGTTTACATGACATCGATATGTATATATTGTGTTTTCTTCAGGCACTCTCACTGTTTAATAAGTACAAATGCTTACTTTTGTAATAATTTGTATTACCTGGCTCAATGAACCCAGCAAGACAAGAAAACATCCCAGCAGGGAAGACTTTCTTTCTGCCCAAAAGGCACTGATTCCCATCAGGATGAATGACCAACATTATAACAACTGGATCTAAATAAAGTAGGAAGAAAAAAAGGTTTTTCTACAAACCGCTGAAACAAAAAGCTGTACATATGAATCTTAATAAGCGTATAACCCTTTGCTGCCCACATTAATTTTAAATTTAAAAAAACACAACAGTGGTTTTCGGAGTACAACGCGCACTCATTTGCATATTATTGAGGATGATGAAGAGGGGTGCGCGCAAAGCATCGAAGTGTGTGTCACCTAAGATTTGTTTTTCAAATTTGGCCTGTTTCCTGTGAACATGCAATAAACACAGGAGCGCATAGTTACGTGCCTTTGTATATGTTGCCAGGGCACAGCTGAGATGAAAGCAAGAGGAAATGCCACTAGAACTTTAATACTAAAATATACAGGCTTCCTGAAAAGCATGTAAGAGCTGCTGACAGTATGTAATCAAAGAGACTGTATAAGAACTAATGTAACCAATGACAAAATAAACAAATGTATTTTTGTGTGACTTTTTTTTTATGCTAATACCATATTATTTACAACTGATGTGCGTCATAGAAAATGTGGTTTACAGTATAGGTTTATTTGACATAGAACAATATTTTAACTCATATTGCTCATTATAATTGTTAAATTCGACACGCTTGTATTTTGAATTCTGCAAAGTATCAGCATAGTACCATAGAAATGTATTAGCCTTTATCAAATATAGTGATGGTATTTTACTTGGTTTCAGATGCGATAACAAAATGGACAGTATACTAAATACAAATGAAAAAAAAAATAAGTTAAACCAGATGCCGCATTTAACTTCATTTATCTGAAGCCATGCAGGGTGTTGCATTAAATTTAAATCTAGCCTTACTAATAATTTCAAATAAAACTTTTTACCAGATAAATATTTTTCAAACATATTTCGCTGAACAAAATCTAAAAATCTAAGTGCTTGAAATGCATTGGAGTGTGTTTTACACAGGTGTTTGGCTATATCTGAAACCGAAGGTGTTGCTTACCCTTAGATTTAACAGAGTGAAACCATGGCTTGTTTGAGAATACTTCTAGTAAATCTACTTGGTTACTCCAGTTTTCTTTTTTAATTGGATCAGAATTGTAATTAACTGAAACAGATCAGTGACAAAAATGTAAAGTAACTATGTCCTTTGTTAGGCTGGCTAGATATCCTGCAAATGGTTATAAAGCACTATTTGTCATGAAATGTTAAAAAATAGTTGGATACAAAAAATAAGTAGTTGGAGTTTTTTTATAGTTTCTGAAGTTTGCTCGTACCAACTCGAGGATAGGATGTATTGTGGATGCCTTGGAGACTCTTGCAATCTTCTTTCAAACAAGACCTCTTGTAACCACCCTCTCCGACTTTAGTTCCACTCCCACATAGGGCAGAAACTGTATCTGCTGTGCCAGGCAAGAACTGACCTTGCCTGTGCAACAACACCTTGAAAATATTGAAAAACAAAGATGCACACCATTAAAAGTCTAATACTATATAGCTACATATATAACTGTGACTATTTCCCTTGACAGCATTATATTTTTAGATAATACTGTTTTTAATACTGACAGTTAATATAGTTACACAATAATTTAATAAAAACAACTCCTAAATATTAAGTAACATTTTACGATAGTTCTGTAGTTTATTACATATGCATAAATCGGTCATTTGTTTCAAAATGCTTTAAAGGGGTTGTGAGATCAATACATTCTTTTTATTGACAATATGGTTAAGGAGCTTAGCATTTGTAAATTGAATTGGCTTCTGTAAAATGTGTTCCAATGAATAATGTGGGAAGTTACTGTTTAGTTAAAAAAAATGGATTGGATAGCTCAATATGCTTTAATTGTGTAATGACTGTTAATAATATATATATATATATATATATATATATATATATATATATATATATATATATTACATTGGTGAAATAGATCTAGGTAGCCATTATCAAGCATGTCTTCTGCTTTTATATTATTTATATATATATTTGTTATGTGCAGATAATATTTTAGTTGCTATATAACAATGTTTATTTGACTAGTATTTATTTATTCACTTAGGGTTCAAGTCCTAATTAAAGTGTTACTGAACAGGCAGTAGGGTTTAAAACACCACACATTACTTTATAGATTCCTGCTTTGGTGAGTGCATTCCTGCAACAAGTTACAAAATAACTGCAGTTGTTTTGATATTTGTATTAACATATCCCTGGTCGTAAATCAGTTTTGAGACATCGGTTGGGCATTGGGCCTATCCCTGTCTGTCATCCTCCAGGATCCTACCTGCTCACTCCAGTAAAGGTTCAGAAGGGCAGAACATGTTTATGAATATGCATGACAAGCCCTGGATAATCACAACATCCACTTTACAGACACCCACCTGGTTAGAGACCTGTTGTGTTGCTCAACGTGTAGGATTCTGGCTTTAGGTTTTATAACTGGTTCTTCTTCCACCCTACCTCACCAAAATAATGTATTTATTTATTCCCATTATACAGGGATTACCATGCATATTCATAAACCTCATTAGTATACCAGTCTCACAAGTAATATAGTTGATATTTTTTTGGATTTATCCTGCCACAAAACTACAGTAAATTTGATAAAAGTTATTTGACTCCTTTCCTGTTTTACAAGTAAATGGACCCCATATCATTTCCTACTGCCTGTAACACAGAATGTAATGTTTTGGCACACACACAGCAAGTGGAAGCTGGATTTTAAACTCACCTGCTTCCTCCTCAGTTAGCTGCAGAAGACCAGGCATGGGTGCTTGAATGAGGCAGCAGTCAGGATATTTGAGTTTAAATTTTGATACAGGAATGTCATCTACATTTAAGGCAAACCAAGCGATCAGCCCATCTTCACCATTTAGCACACTTTCTTTCAAAGAACCTACATTTGTTTTTTGCATCTCAATCCCAAGGAAAATCAAAATGGCTTCAGGTTTACCCAAAAGTTCTTCTACAGCCTCTCTTCCGAACCTACAAAGCCGAACATCTGGTTTACTGGACTGATCCTTGTCTCGGGATGAAGTAACTAATGGGCTTAGACTAGAGAAGAGAATGTACACTGTGGTTGAGTGAAGCTGCTTGGCTTTTAGCCACTCAGAGTGTGTCCTCTTCTCACTCATTCTGTTTAGGAAGGTTCTACAGAAATAGTTTTCATGCTCCTCAGCAGCACCGGGAAGAAACACAGGTCTGTCTCCAATTTTATTGGTCAGTAAAGTAGCAATATGTTTATGCCCCCAAAATTTTGCAATATCAAGTGCAGTTTGACCAGATTTATTTACAGAAGATCTGTCACACCTGGAAAACAAAAATTAACAAAACAAAGAAATAACATCTGTGTTAAAACTTATTGAGATTACCTTTTTTTTGCAAGTATGACAAGGTCAAGTAGTCTTGATTTGGTTAAGTCTGAAGAACCATTCTTATTTCATTCAATATTGTGAATACATGTTTATGAGAACAAGCTTACTGCTTTTTATGTACTGAAAGACTGCATTATTGTATACAACATATACATAATTTCAATATACAACATTTTAAATCAATGTGGGAAAAAATTAAGTTAATAAGATTTTGCTTTACTTATTTTTAAGCCATTGTTATGCAAATATGAGTCCTTAAGACTGGGTGTCTCAGCACATCACCATTTTAAAACACACTTCAGGGCTTACCGGGCTTATGAGATGTACATACCTCTTGAATGGTTTAAGTAATTTGTTGTGCGTTACTATTTATTTATCACTAATTTTGTGGTACAGTGTCAGCAGGCCTCACCCCTTTTCCAACAGATTCTTCACAACATCAAAATGTCCATTCCGAGCACCAAGCATCAATGCAGTCCAGCCTCTCTCATCAGATTCATTAATTAGGATATCGGAATGAGAAGTCATTGAAGATACTCTGACCACATCTCCCTTAGCAGCTGAATCGAGAAACTGAGCAACCATTTCCTCCTTCGGATTCTTTTGAACGAAAGCCATTTTCAGCCTGTAAACGTACAACACACCTGATCAAAAATGTATGGAGGAGCAGGAGCAGGAGCACAGATTAGCAAAAGGAGGTGTTACATCTGAATTTAAATAACACATTACCATAATGCAAACATACAGTGGTTGGATAAAATAATAATAAAAAAATACAGATTTTTGTATAAATATTTAACATTGCTGATTAGTTTGTTACAAACCTCATCCCTGAAATTTATTCTGTAATATATGAATTTTGCACTTCAATGTTTGTGGTACCTCAAGCTTTATGGTAGCTCCAGAAAGCAACACACAAAATGCATGTTAAATAAAAAGCGTAGCTTATTTATAAAAAAATAAAAACACACTGGACTCCTAGCATGTCTTATACTGCAATTACTGTACAATAATTCGACCAAAGAAGACTGACATTAAACGCGAATAAAGCAGGGCTGTACACTTTCAGCAGTGGAATGGTTAACAATAAAACAAACATGACATAAACGAGAAAGAAAAAAAAAAAATCCGCCATGGTTTTTGACCAACTCAACTTTTGTTTTAATATAGTCAGTTGCTACCATATTTAACGTAGTAAATTGCTGATTGTACTGCATACTTTTTTTCTAATTGATTTACGTTTTTTAATATTTTAATGCTCCGTTGGAACTACATTTTAAAATAACGTGCACATGACATAACAGAGCCAAAACACTGTACTGACTAGCAGGTAGCACATTGAACAAGGTAGCAGCACTGACATGACAGGTCAGATCGAAACCAGATTTTAATTTAGCTGTCCAAATCTTAAACATAAGGCGTAAGTGACGTAATTAACAGGTTATTCTCATATCATATTCTTCAGTATAGCATACATGTCACTAACACAGCTACAACATACAGTAATCTATTTACTGCTGCTGTTTATTATTAAATGCCAAAACAGCTACCTACCGTCTCTTTTTCTCAGACGACAAATTCCAGCACCGAACCGCAAGGACAATTGGGAATTGTAGTCTCTTTAACACATGCGACCTCTAGTGTTCATTTTGACGGGTAGTGGTACAGTGTTGGATTTTTATGACATTGCTGCAACTACAGCGCGTTTTATGGCAGACCTTCAGCATGAAGATTAATATAATAAACACCACAGTGTATCTCGGGGGTGGGAAGGTGTTACTTACTCTAAACTGTTTAACCTGATCACTTACACACTCCACTTTAGGAAACAGCACTGTGTTGCTGTGAAGACAGACTGGTGGTTTGTTCAGTGTTCATCAGTTGCTTATGGTTTACTCACAGTTTACTGTCATCAGCGCGTGGCAGGGCAGCTGGCACTGGCCGTGCCGCTTTATAGAGAAACTTCGCAGATGTGGCTTGAGAGAATGAAGCCTTATGGTCACTCAGTAAACAATAACTGACACAGTGTGAGGGAGAGACACTCGCATACACTGACTCACACACAGAGAGACTCACTGACACTGACACATTATAGACTCTATTGTGTCAATATTTTTCTTTTTGTATCTTGACTTTTTTTGTGACTTCGTAGACCTACCCGCGATGCATTAAAGTCATTTCACTCCTGTACTCAGTTTCATCCCTGCTGCGGTAGTATAGTGTTTGTTTCAAACTACAGTACTTTCATATCCAAATGTAATAATAATAATAATAATAATAATAATAATAATAATAATAATAATAATAATAATAATAATAATAGTCTATATTAAATAACAATGGCAATAAATACATTTTGTTGTGGTGTAGTGCATAGACAACTGAAATATGCCGAAAAGTATTTACTTGCATAGCCTAGTATGAAGCTTATGTTGTAACAATGCATTTGTACTGGGGGCTAGGTTTTGAGAGGCACGTGTGTTTTTTTTTTTTTTTTTTTATGTAAACGTTTTCATACTAACTTTTGTACTTGATAACATTCATTTAAAAATCAAATTGATGCCTATGATTAATAGGTTCTGTGACTAAGTTTAAGATACGTTTCGCTAAATCGAGTTATTAATCAAATGGATTAATCTTGATTTATTAAAATGTTTGGCTATATATACTGTTGCTTCATTGATTGATTCCCAACTAACAATTTTAAGTTCCCAGAACGATAGGTTGCGGATGCAACCCCGGTTCCCTGAAAGGGAAAATAACCATCAAATAAGTGATATTGCCGTCAGGCAGTAGGTATTCGTTTGTTTTAAGTTACAGGAACGTTAGGAAAGAACGTTCCCAGAATGTTTTTCATGAAAGTTTTCCAGACGTTATTGGAACGTTAGTTGTAGGTTGTGGTAAAGTTAGGTGAAAACGTTCCCGTGCTTAGAACGTTATTTTGATTAGAATTACTTAATATTCATACATTTTGAAAACATTATATTATCAGATATTACACAAATAATGTGGACCCACTTATCACATGAAATTAAGAATATGAATTACCGTTTTGCATTTTAAATTTAGACAAATGTGTAATTAATCACCACCATACAAGTAAAGAATATTTGTTATTATTATTATTGCAACCATTAAAACCTGTCCTTGATCCTTTCCTTTCCTCTTCTCTCTTGGGGGAGACGCAGGGGTTTGAACAGGGTTACAATGAGTCTTTGGAGCATATCTGATAGAGGCAGGATCGCCAGGTGCATCTTTGGGCCAACCTACTGAAAGTACTTTTATTTTTATTTGACCTCCCTGCAGTTACTGGGCACACAGAAATACTAGAAAGCGCTGGAGCAGCATCTTATCAATACCAAAAAAAAGACTTTCCGTGCACTTTATTGCGTCATCAGATGTTACTTTAATAACTTCACAACTTAGCAACAACATTCAAAATAATGTCTACGAAAACAAATGAATTATAGTTTGTTGTTTATTTTTTGCAGGCTAGGGCTAGTTAACTTAAAGTGGAAAAATAACGAGCATAAAAGGTTGTATAGTTATGTATTTTTTTATTTATAATAATTCTACAGTCTATTTATAATTCTATAAGGAACTTGAGTTGATGAAATCTTCATTCTCTGCATCCTCTTGGTGCTCCATCTGAAAACATACAAAAAGCTTGTTTTAAGCGTTCAAAGAGGCAAGCAAATATGATCGCATTGCCCCGACCTATGGGCGGGCCACGGGGCCCCCAGTTTCAGGGTCTTAGTTGATATAAAACAAAATTAAAAATAAAAACAAATCATGAATCAAATCAAATTCAAGCACAAAAATAATAAGTAAAAAAAATGTCTAGGCAAGTATACGAATAGGCGGGTGCTTGGAAACAGTAATGGGAACGCGACACACACAGCCAGGGAGAGAACGACAGAATGCGGTTAGAGAACAGGGGAAAAGCACCACAGTGACTCTCCCCCTGTCTGACAAAACGATGGCAATCATATTTCCATATTGACAGAAAAGTACAAATTCAGAGTAAATATAAATGAATAAAATGAATTAATAAAAACACCAGCGTTTAAAACACGTGTTGTATAATTTGATTACATAAATACTTATACTTATATATTTTTAATTTCTACACATTTTTTTCCATAGAAGACACATTAACTTTCAAAACGATTGTTTCATCTACTTTTTCTTTTACGTACTTTTAATCTTATACTTTGCTCTACATTACATTTAAAAAAATATTTAGGTGAAGCTTACCTTAAAATTGTTGGATGTAGCTGGCTAAATAAAGAAATAAAATAAACCTAACAACTATATAACTAACAAACTACTGTCTTGTTAGAATATGTTTAGTTGAAGAAAGAAATACGTTTTTGACCGACTCATTTTTTGCTGCTGCTTGGTGGGTTTACTTCACAGTAGTGATGTGCAGTTAGATTGTTACTGACTCGGGATTAATTTGATTCAGTTCAAATCGCTTCAAAAGATTCCTGCGTTTCATTCACTGATTCACTGACGCAAAACTAATAAGGTCGGCTGAATCACTTGGTTATTTGAACTGAAAAATGTCCAGAAATGATCACTGATTGACTGGGTAGTTGTGAAAACTTTCTTGTTTTGAAGTGATCTCACTCAGTGCGATTTACGGCTGGGTTGATGGCATTTACCCGTCCAGTAATTTCTTGCCAGGCTTTATTTTTGTCCAAATTTTTTAATGACACCCCTAACCTCCCCAATATTATTTATTTTTTAATAATTACTTCTACAATTGCCCATTTTTCTTCTTCGCTAAAATTAATTTTCTTCACTTTGCCGTCGCCAGACATTTTTTTTTCAAACAGACTCGAAAATATAAAACCGGTCTTCGTTGCTTAGCAACAGTAGCTGAAGCCCAGTCTTACGTGACCTGCTAAATTTTGCTTTGTGCAACAGACTTATCTCAAGGTTTTACGTTAGACCAATTTCGCTGGACTTGAACTAAGTCTTAGACTTAAGTTAAGACTTTTTTGTGCAACCGGCCCCTGGATCCGAGGCTTGGACTGAGTGAAGGAGAACAGAGCTGAAGAGCTGAAGAGAAAGCAGATTTGTAGAAGCGTGAGCTGTGACTGACAGCAGCTTGGTAAAAGCTATTATTAAGGCTAAAACAAATAAAAAAGTTTAGCCTTGAAACCTTGTCTTACATCCTTCTTGACACTGCTGCTGCTATATATATATATATATATATATATATATATATATATATATATATATATATATATATATATATATAGCAGCTGCTATAATGCTAATAAATAAATAATAATACAAAGTACAATATTACACATTTGCACAAAATCTATAAGTGATGATTAATTGGGCTCCAGTCACGGTAAAAAAGGGTGTTTATGGTGTTGGGTAGAGAGTTAATGTTAGAGGTGAATGTGAGATGAGTTTAGTGTGGGTTAGTTTATTGTTAGTTGGTGTTGGTGTTAAGGAGAGTTTTGAGTGCTGTGTTTCATTGAAAGTGGTGGCTCAGCCTTAAACCACAGGGTATTGAAAGTGTGTGTCTTGTGTTGTTTTGTTTGTTTGTTTTATTATTTAATATTAAACGTGCACATTGCCGCTTAAACTTGCAGCTTCTGTCTCTGGGTCTCCTTCCTGGTAGTAACAGCCTTGCCGGTAACACTATCCACAATATCACAGATATCCACAATATCACAGCTATCCACAATATGACAGAAGTCTACCGGAAGCCAACACAGTAGTACAGTATTTCATGTTAGATTTTGAAATGCCACATTTTTCAATTTTTATCAGTTTTTCATTAAGTGTATGGAAAACTACAAAGTGGTATGTAATTCAGCTGCTTTCATTCGACTTTATGAAGCAGCATTAGTTAATTCTATAGGGTGATGCAAAACATTTGGCCATAGCTGTACACACACCATATATAACATCTAATATATTTGGTTTTAGTATTGTAATGTATAAAGGGTTAATTTTATCTTTCTATTTGTTTTAAGTATGCACCTGTAAATAGTATGTTCATTCATTTCTAGCCTATTTTAACGTACTGGTAGCCATTTAGTTTTATATATCCTATTTTAACAAGACTTATTAACAGTGGGAGACAGGGTAGGTTATAGTATAATAGTGGATTATAGTTAGGGCTTCTGGTTTTCGGTTTCTATTCATTACATTTTTCGGTGCTTATTTTGAGCTATTTTCACTTTTTATATACTATATGAAAATACTGTTTTCGGTTGCTTTCGTTTTTTTCTGTCAAAGTATGTATAGTAACTCTACAGTACTTACACACACTTCAATTGTAGATTCTTTCCTTTGCTGTCTTCCACAACTAAATTCTTCTGGTCACGGGCACATTCTTCTGGGGTTTTTGTGTGTTCAGGCATTTTTTTACATTTCGCCACAATTTGCAATTCTGTTTTAAATCCAACGAGCGTGTAAATACTCCCTATCGAACTGGAATATAGATTTAAATCTCGAGAGCAAGAACAATCCTCCATTTGTAATCTTGTTATAAATCTTGCGAGCATCTTACAAACCTCCAATAGAAATGTAGGAATTTGCTGCAGGGGTGGGTTTAGATATTCAGAACGAATCAATGTGAGATACAAATTAGGAAGGAGGGACATTGCCCAACTGCATGGCAAAAAGTTTTTTTCCAGGTCATTTATTTATTTTTTAAAAGGGAAAGGGGTCAAATCAACATGTATTGAGCAACCATTTCCAGTGTTCAGAAAAGTAACAGGAAAAGATATTCCCATATTGCTCTTCAAACTTGTTTTTAAAGTAACCTTAAATTCAACTCTAGATTTCTGAGTTGGAAACAAACAGGGTCATGAAGGATTCTTGCCCCTGATTTTCAGACCTGATCTAATGATGTTATGCTAGACTGGATTGATCTCATTTTGCTGGGTGTTTTTGCCTCATTCTTTTGTTGTGCTGTAAAGGTGTAAATGAAATATTGACTTGGACGTTGTCAGAAATGGACTGATCCTCACCAGTGTTTATATTTTGTGAAATGGCTGAGTCTGTGATGTGAGCTGACTGCTCTGCTGTCCTTACACAAGAACAAAGGGACAGCTGCATTAAAAAAAAAAAAAAAAACTTCAAAAGGGCGGTGTGCCATAGGTCAGACCCATACACTCCAAAGCAATTCTGTTGTGTAATTCTTACCAGACTGTCCTCTGCTGGAAAAAGGGCAAAGCAATAAAGCAATGTGAGATTGGGAGACTACAGATTGATTTAGAAAGGCCTTGCAATGTGCGACTGTAAACGCTAGTACTTTGTTAGTTGAATAGAACTATATCTTAAATCAGAGTAACACAGGAAATCTTTGATGAAGCTAACTTAAATTATTATTTTTTTTAATTAATTTGTTTAAGTGTAGCCATTTACCTTTCTGGATTAATATGCTATAGCCGGTAAAATAAACTATAAATACCAGTATACAATCAAAATGACCACTTTTAAACTTCTAACCATTTTAAGGAAAGCTAACCGATCTAGGCTCAATATACTGTTCAGTCAATTATTTGACATGCACCTAATCTAATTCCAAACATGTTCCCTGTACATTTTACACTTTTTAACAAGGTATTTATTTTTTTTACTAAAAAGTTACTTTAAACACTGGTCTCCTATCTACAGTCTTTGTTATCTTTACACAGAGGGCTGTAATACCACAGATAGGACAAAGTCAATAAAGACTTTTCATAGGTATATGTTCCTGAGTTCAGTACTATAGTGCTTTTATCTTTCTTGACAGAAATCTCCACAAGGGGGCAAAACTATGCTGTAAAATGAAAACTATTGGACAGGCATCAAGCAAGATTAGTGGACCACAATGATTTATTTTCAAAAATCATTTTTTTTAATAACAAACACGGTTGTAGGCACCTGTGTTTTCATAGCACCAGAGGTCTGTATTATCAATTTTGATTTTGTATTGTTAGTTTGGGTGATTATAAAGGCTAAAATCCAGGGGTCACTATCTGACTCACAAAAACACATATTTTAAGCAATGTGCAGTAAGAAAAATAAATAATAAAAATCTGTCCATATAAAATCTATGCACTGTACCTTAAAATAATGATACCAGTAATGGATTTTACATCTTTCCTGTCAATAACCAATCAGCTGGTTCCCTATAATGACTGACATACTTTCAGCCAGTAACATTCTTTCATTCAGAAAACACTGCTGGGGTGAAATGAACAAGAAAGTACTGTACATGTAAAGCAGTAACAGACTTCCTGGCTAGGACAGGCAGGCAAAGTGAGAACTTGTTTAACCTAATGTGTAATGTGTAATGTGGATATACAAGTATGGTTATGTAGCTAAGATATATGTACGTATGTATATTTATTTTATTTTATTTGAAATTTTATCTATAAATTACAATAATTATATATTTGTAAGGTACAACGGCCCGAGATACTGACATTATTATCTTGTATATTGGTGAATATTGTTTAAAAAGAAAGAAAAAAAAAACTAGTGTGATGTCAAATGGCTTGTTTTAAAATGAAAATATATGTTTCTACTACACTTTTGAGCTACGTTGTTACACGGCTAACTTTCACAACAGGACTACACTTACCAGAATGCATTGGGGTGTGAGTTGAACTGTCCTAGTGTACATGGAGTCATATAGTAATCCTAAACTGTGCCCTATGTAAAACTCCTTCATGAAAGCTGCAGAACACTATATAACTAAATTGCATAATCCTTCATATAATAAGTTTGAAAACCAACATAACATGCATATAAATATATTAATATGTAACTTTGTTGTTGTAGCAATCAATAATTATAAAATGTATGCAATCTCTGGAATTACAGTAAAGTACAGCCACAAAATGCATTTGAAACTGAATGACCCTACTTTGGGATTGACAACATGTTCTGAACACATATACCGTATGTACATTCATATGGAGACCCTCTGTATGGTTAGCCCCGGGATGTGCAAGACCAAACTGTAAAGTAATCCAGACTGAGAGCCCTATTCACAAAACTGCAAGAAGTGTTTAAGGAATGCACTTTTGAAGAGGGTTCATACACATTATTGTGGTTTTGCCCTTTATCCTTGATGAAGTGGTAGTATTTATGTGTGCATTTTACCCGACAAGAGGCATTACAGTATATGTAGACGAGTGTATCAGTACTTTAAAATAAATCATTGATTTTACTTGCTATTTTTATTGCAAGATTAGGTGCAATTACATAACATTTTAAGAAAAATAATTATCTGATATTTTTTGCAACTTCAAAATATATGAAATAGGATCATCTAGTTTTTGTTTTTTTTTTTTTAAATAGAAAATTCAAGGGAGCCAGTTTCAGAATGTTCCGAATATTTCACAAGCTGGTAACCTCACCCCCTGTCCATACAGAAATTAATTCAACCCCTGAACTTATATTCATATTGAGATAATGAGTGTGAGCGACAGGTAGAACAAGAGCGGAGCTTCTGTTTTTTTCTGAATCCGGATAGATGACTATACAATGTCCTGTCACGTTTTTTATAATATACAACGTCACTCTAATCTTTAACACTTTAATTCTCTGTATTTCAAAATACACATATAACGGAGTAGAGAAAGGAATAACAGTTCAATATCAATGTGAATTATGTAGTTAACAGCTTACAGTAAATATAAGGATACATTTTTAAAATGTTTTTTCAGTGATATGGCTTTAGTAATTAAGAGACATCTGTCTACATGAGGCACAGGTGTCGTTGTCCATCCATCAACAGTCCAAAGGACATTTGACCATTGTTCCATAGTCCAATTTTTGTGTTCTTGTGCATGTTTTAGCTTTTTAGTCTTGTTCCCCTTTCTTAACAGATGTATTCTTACTGCAACACATCCTTTAATTCCTGATTTCAAGAGTGACCTTCTTACTGTTATTTTGATGGACAACGACATCTGTACCTTCTGCCAGTTCTGTTGTCAATTCAACGCTTGTCTTCTTTGTATTCCTTAAGGATATTATCTTCAAGTATTGCTCATCTTTGTTAGACAGCTTTTTGGGTCTTCCAGTCCTGGATTTGTCAATTACAGGTGATGTTTCTCTGTATTTGTTGATTATGCTTCGGGTACCACACCTTGAAAATCAAGTGATGCGAGCTATTTCACTCAATGTTTTCCTTCTTTATGCAAGTCAAGGTTGTTATAACAGTAGAAAACACTAGTGGAGGCTCATAATTCATAACACTAGTGGATGCTCATAATTCATCAGAGTGGAAAAATGCAACCCTGTGGTTTTGACTGGCTTTACACATGGCTCTGTATAGCAAGTATTATTATTTAAGCAAATAATAGAGCTGTTTTTCACCATTGAACTGTTATTGGATTGTTATTGCTGAGCACTGCATCACCTCTACACCTGCGCACTGCAAACCACATTGCCACAGTTTTAAAAGTATTGTTTTATTTATTTATTTTTTTTCAAAAAAAGCCTTATAAAAATTAGGAAACCAGATCCCTTTTTGCACATGTACTGTATATACTGTACATCTCAAAGATACCAGAAGACCTGTAGGCTTGCATGGAAGTAGAAGCAACTAGTGATACATGTAATTGATGTGAACCCCCCAAGAGAACATTTCTTAGACTTGAGAATGTAGCACATAGCTCTACACAGCTGTCATTGCTTTTGAAAATAATGTTCACACTGCAAATCCATCATTACATCTTAAGAAACATAATGTATAAAAAAGGAACCTGTTTTTGTGGAAGTATTAGAATGTAACACTGGTGTAGGTACTGAGGTGACATAGCCTACATTTTGGTGAGGTAAAACAGAAACATGCATTTCCTGTCAAGCGATTTTTTCTTTCATGCAGTCAGTTTCACCGGGCAGAGTTTGCACATTTGTTCCCTAGTCCTTTTCTCCCCAAACTGATATTCACAAATGTATTTTTTAAAGTCTAGTGTGATGGCACAAAGCTCAGTAAAGCTCACTGTCCCTAAAGTAAAAGTTATAACAAAATAAATAAAAGTCCTGCAATACAATTTTGACTTCTGAAATAACTGTAAAGAAAACAAATGGCAAGCAATTTCAAGCAAGAAAACTAATCATTTTAGTACCTTCCCTCAGAGAAGCAAGGTACTTGAGTAACATTATGATTGAATATATTACATTTATAAAGCAGTTGTTTCTGACAAGTACCCTTTCTGCTCTATTATATCACATTTTCTTTAGGCAATGGGAATTCAAATGGCAGTCTTGGATAGTCATTTTTTTACTTGTTAGATTCCCCGGCAAAATGACAAAGCTTTTATTTTCTGATTTACATTATACTACAGTATGTGGAATAACAACAATCTTTAAAGTTTGATTATATTCCCAGCAGGGGACTTAAACTGATCAGAAAGTGCAGTGTGCGGATCCTGATTGCACCAGCTAGTGTGTATGTAAGAACTTAAGAAAGTTTACAAACGAGAGGAGGCCATTCGGCCCATCTTGCTCGTTTGGCCGTTAGTAGCTTATTGCTCCCAGAATGTCATCAATCAGCTTCTTGAAGGATCCCAGGGTGTCAGCTTCAACAACATTATTGGGGAATTGGTTCCAGGCTCCAACAATTCTCTGTGTAAAAAAGTGCCTCCTATTTTCTGTTCTGAATGCCCCTTTATCTAATCTCCATCTGTGACCCCTGGTCCTTGTTTCTTTTTTCAGGTCGAAAAAGTCCCTTGGGTCGACATTGTCAGTACTTTTTAGAATTTTGAATGCTTGAATCAGATCGCCGCGTAGTCTTCTTTGTTCAAGACTGAACAGATTCAATTCTTTTAGCCTGTCTGCATATGACATGGCTTTTAAACCTGGAATAATTCTGGTCGCTCTTCTTTGCACTCTTTCAAGAGCAGCAATATCCTTTTTGTAGGAAGGTGACCAGAACTGAACACAATATTCTAGATGAGGTCATACTAACGCACTGTAAAGTTTTAACAATACTTCCCTTGATTTGAATTAAACACTTTTCACTATGTATCTGAGCATTTTGTTGGCCTTTTTTATAGCTTCCCCACATTGCCTAGATGAAGACATTTCTGAGTCAACATAAACTCCTAGGTCTTTTTGTGTGTGTGTGTTTGTTTGTGTGTGTTGGTAGGGTGGGGACAAAACTAGTGATATCCCATTCAGTACGCACTCCTCCTAAACAAGGAACAGGCATGGATACAACTGCTTTGTTCTTAAATCTCCCACCAGGTTTTGCTAAGCAACATGTACTTTAAGTAAAGTGTCTTGCTACTGGGCAAGGTAATACAATGGGGTGAAATTTGCCATAAATATAAAATCTGTAAGATTCAAGGGCTCTATAAGACTATATCATCTAACACTAAGCCCTAACCATTTTAGCAAAGCGTAAGATATATCAATTATATAAGTGTATCAATTAAAAATCTTTACTGGGAAATACATAAAAAAAAGAAAAAAAAAAACAACACAACTATCAGACACTTACCAGGGCCTAAGGGGCCTAATTTTCTGTTTTTGACACCCATGCTGAGGGGTATGAAAAATGGACTGAGTTCAGTTGGTTAATGGGTTGAAAGCTTGGGTTCAAATTATATTATTAGACTCATAATGAGAACTCTTTGCAATGTATTTGATCTCAACAGGTTGTCAGTCAAAACCTGATCAAATATCTTATATTAATAAAAGCACAATCGGAAGCACTCAGCTTTCAAAATTGTTCAATGGAGTGATCCTTGTGATTATTTCAATTGTTCTCAGTTATGGAAATCAAATTGTTGTGAAGTCCAAAGAGACGATTTGTATTAATATTTGATTATTCACCTTGCACTCAATACTCAATCACATGGCATGCAATATAATTAAGCAAACAAGTATTTCAGCATTTACATTTGATGAAAAAATGTCATTTACATAATGACTTGAAGAATTACATTAGCCTATGAGCTTGCCATACTACAGAGCAGGGCTGTGTTCTTGGGTTGAGACCACTTATTCTCAACATACAATGACATTGAGACACCATGTGATGATATTAGTTAGATGTGTTTTTTCTGTTAGGCCATAGAAGTAAACACAGCAACACCTGAAGTGCCCTAAAAATATATTTAGCTAAAATAGAAACGATTTTGCGTTTAGGGCCCTTCTGTATTTGAAAGATAAGATCCTTAAAAAAAGGGATAGGCAAATCACTTTACAGCAGAAATATTTACTTTGTTCAAAGTTTTGTGTATTTATAAGGCATTTGTAACAAGTTACTACTGCTTGTAACTTGCTAAATAAGGTGTTTTGTTTTCTAATCTTAATTTCATCAATCAAACTACCCAGTTTGAAAAAATCTGTCACACTGTCAGTAAAAGAGACTTCAATAGATGAGTAGTGAGAGAACTCAGTAAGGGAGCATTCTTTCCTTTGGGAAGAACAAGTCACTTCTATTATCACACTATATTATTTGAATCAGCATTGATAGGCCAAATGGCCTCCTCATTTGTAATTTTTCTTATGTTCTTCCTGCATGTTCTTAATCCCCTAATTTTTTTTTATTATTATTATTTGGGTTGCTTTGGATGTAATTTTGGGTGGATTAAGATTGGTTGTTACTTCCTGCTGGATGCCCAACCCCGATCAAGGTGGTGCAGAAGTATGGTGCAAGGAGATTTACATGGCTAAGCAGGGGTGAAGAGTGGCTTTTAGGACGTTCCTCCCCATAAGAGAATAAAAGTGCCTTATAGTGAAATACTCTGGGCTGTTTTTTCTTTAGTTCCTGACAACTCCATCACATTTGTGTAGGTGAACAAGGCAAGAATAGCAAGCACTGCAATGGTCTCAGATAGGGGAGCTGGTAGTTTTCGTTTAATAAGTTTGTTATGTCTTATTCTGCTACTGGTCTTACCAAGTGTATAATGGTAAATATATATACCGTATTCCTTTGTATTTAAGACGCCTTGAATTTAAAACACAGCTCAAATTTATCACCCCAATTTGAGTGAAAAAAAAACATCAAATTGTTGCATAAGATGCATTTACAAAGATACAACCTCAATTACGAATATAAGAAAATGAGGTATGTTGGCAGTTTGCGGCTGTCTGCTGTCACAGAACATTACAGTTATATGCTGGTACTGTTTGTTAGAGCTGAGCCTAATAACGAAACACTGAAATTGTAAAAGCTTATCTTCGAATTCCTCAGGAAGCTGATTACACTTCTTTGAAACAATTAATTGTCATTGCTTGTTACTCAATTGTAAAGATGAAGGACCAGCAGCTTTTCTTGTTTTTTTTAGTTTTTTTAAAAACAACATTAATAAATAGGTGTGTTTTGATTTATTTAATACCTGCTGACAAATACATACAATTACTCCGAAAATCTGAGTATCAGCACACCTCTAACGTTTACCATGCCATACTGCAGTAATGAGAACTGCAGCCATTGTTAAACTCTCCAAGTTAAGCAAACAAGTAACCATGGAAACTAGACAGCATGACCTACATGTTGTAGTCTGTGGTGAGTGAGTACTGTAGGTCATGGTTTCAAATCCCAACTCAGCTGATGACTGAATTGATGTTACTTCAATGCCTTGGTGTCTCTACGTAGTATTACATTTCATTAAAGTAAATCTCATTTTTAACATAAGTATAAAAATGAAGCACAATTAAAAAAAAAATACATTGTAAGCAAGCCAACTATTGTGTGATGTACACAGAAGGGTTAACTTTTAATGTATGTGCTAAGAAAACAGTTTTTCATATTTTAGAATAAAATGTAATTTAATTGTGTGACACCGCTGCTTTAAGTAAGCTTGTTTTTTCATATCTTTGCTTTAGGTACATTTTCCTGTAGTCTTTGTGTCAATTGCGTAATTTTGACAGGCGTCAAAAAATAATACAGGGTTTTCAAATGACAATATTTTATGCCCTCTAACTGCATTGTTGAGAACTGTGAGTACAAAGAAGCAGTCTATACATGCACATACTGTAGCTGTTATCTTGCCCTGTAGTTAACCCTGATACTGTCTCTTTTCACAATGTTCTTTACACATCCCACACAAAAAAAAATCTTAATGTAATCCTTACATGTTTCATATTGTTGACACAGGTTAATAATTCTGTTGCTCAGATGTGTCTATCTAGCGTTTACATGCCACCACAATTGTTGCTTTGCAGTCACATTTTTTGTTGTCCTTCGTATTTATATACAGACCATACCAGAAATCTGAAAGGCTCAGACACTTTCAAACTACATTTCTATCACCTCATGAACATGCTTACAAGAATCAAACCATGAGCATAGCAGAGAATGGTGCCAGTGACTCTGTGCCATGACTTTCAAGAAACATCTTTTTTAAACGCTGTATAGGTTACACTAGTAAATAAAGGAAACCTCATATTTTGTTGATGAACTCAGGTCTGTTCTGCAGTTTAAGATCGACAATTAAATATAGTTTGTGGACAACAATTAATATCACTCAGCAAGAGGTGTGTGTCCGACACCCAACTGCCTAATGAAGGTTAATTAATCTACCATTATATAGTATATCTTCATAGGTTGATGATGATTGTACTATTAACACACAGCAGGACGCAAAGGAGTGGCTGCTGACAAAATAATGAGCTTAATTGAAACATTTTGAAACATACTCTTAAACTGAATGGATTGAAAATGTTGATAGTAGTGTTACAGGGGGCACTTTAAGTAGTAGCTGTTAGTTATTTGGTGCATGGGTTATTTTCTGTTTAGTAATTATTCTCACAAGTTATATTCTTGATTTATTTTTCTTTGTATTTTTATACGTGTGTTGGTTTGTTATTTTCTATTTATTCACATTAGTAGCAATTTTGCTGTCACTGATGGTGTGCTATTGTTTTGTATTGTTTCTTTTTTGTATGCACGCACCTGTAAGTAACAAGGAAAACCGAGACACCTGAAGCTGATTATTGGCAATTGGACACAGTTTAAATGCTGCACCTGAAAGCAGACGGGAGAGAACGGGAGCAGAGAACACGGAAAGCGGGATGCAAGCAAGGGCAAACGGACAAGCAAGCGGACACCAGTACGGGAAGGAAAGAGAACGAAGGACAGAATTGTTTGGGGGGGGGGGCTCAGTCAAAAAAGCAAGTACTTTTGTTATCAGTGGTGAGTATTTAGTGTATTTAAAAGACATATTTGCAGGGTATTTATTGGTATATTTAAATCTACATGTAGTTTATTTAACCGCTCCTTATGAATGTATAAATATTCAATGGTATTTTTCCTTACCTCCTAGCGTCTATCAGTTAAATTCCAGAAGGCATCCCTAACGCGCCCCAGGTCTACTGACTGACTTCTCTCTGCTTCAGCTGCAATTACCATTAGGTCATTCAAGCGATGTTGTGTCTTGGTGGTTCTTCGATGATTTTTCACAAACTACAGCTGAAAAGCTTCTCTTATTACTGCAGGATGTCACTGGAAGTATCAACTAGCTGGTATAACTTTGCAATTTGGCTGTAAGCATCTAGCATGTTGCTCTTGCTCAAGAAGAGCTAGATGTCATTCAGTGTCGTAGGCGGATGTGACTCTGTCAAGTCTGGGGATCAGAAGTTTATATTCCTGCTCTGCCATCTGTGGATCTACATCTCCAATATAGTAAGCTGTAAGCTGCCTCAGTTTGCAGATTTTTTCAACTGAAGGAGGTGTTCGGCTATTTATGTGTTTTATTAGTGGCAATGCTTCAGTGCTAAACCTCTCAGTGATGCTTTCAATGCATAGATCTGGAGTTGCAAAATAGACTTTGATGCAAATTGTATCCTTTGAACCAAGCACAGTTTCATTTTGCTACATGTGATCCAGTCTTTTGGACACTTTTCTTGTTCTCCGTTCCTCCTGAAACTCTACTTCTTTTTGAAGCAAGCTGTTCAGTTTCAGTCCACAACTCCTGAAATGTTTAATCTGATCTTAGTCTCTAATTCAGATTTGCAGTCCTCAATCATTTCTGCTGCTGTACTTATGTCCATGTCATTTGTCTGAAAATATTTAAACACCACACCTGTCACTGCAAGAATTATGCTGAATGCTATCAGATAAAAACAAAAACAAAAATTAAAGTCAATAGCTTTGCTGAGTGCTAGAGCCAGATGTGTCTCTGTCAAATGCACTATCAACCTGAATTTGTTGTAGTGTCTGTACAACTGACTCAATTGTGGAAAACAAAACTTTGCAATTACCAGTTCTGCTTGACCATCTTGTTGTGCTCACTGATTTCAGAGTTTTGGTAGAGTGGGAGCCACAGTCTTTCAAAAACTCTTCCTGTACTGCAAGAAACAGGCCATGTCTCTTGGTAGAATCTTCTATAAATGTGTACAGCTGTTCAATGACTCCAAAAAAGTTACGACTGCAAGAAATCTTGCAGAATGTGTCAACAGAAGTGTACAAAATATGCTTTATCACAATACTTGCATATTCCTGCCTGAACACCTCTGTATGTGTCTGACATAGCTGCACAACCATCGTATCCTTGGCCCCTTACATTGCAGATTTTGAGTCCATGGTGCTCCAGAGTCTCAAAGATAATTTGCCAAACCAGCACTGGTTGTAATTTTTGCGTGAACTACATGAATCAGGGACTCCTGTAGTTCTGCTTCTTTGGTAACATACTGTATTACAACTGAAAACTCATCTTTCCTGGCAGAATCAGGGGTTGTGTCTAAGCAAACTGAAAAGTATACGGCCTGCTTCACTTCCTCAGTGATTGTATTCCTCACCTGACTGGCAACACACATAATCCTCTCATTCTGACTTTGCACTGAGAATTTGACCTGTGCTGAATCTAGGTGTTCCTTAAGCACTGGGTCATAGCATGCAACTAATGTGGCTATCTCCCTAAACACCCTTTTGGCCTCAAAATGGCAGTCTTAAATGGGCAAGGGTAGCAGTGATGTCTGCCAGTCTTATATCTGATTTATGCCTATTCTCCCGCTCTTTTGTTCTTAAATCTAGTTGCTGAGGCAATTGTGCTGATAGCTGTTGATCTACAGGCATTTCTGATGTCAAACACAGTTGCCATTTTTTAACATTTTCTGCATGTTTCTGACAGCTGTTATGCTTTGCTTGTCCTCTTCTGGTCTCTAACACAACTTTCCAGTCCCAGAACCCATCTAAAGCAAAAGATTTGTCATACTTTGCTGTAGCTGATCCAAATATTCTACATGGGAAGCAAAAAGCTTCATCGTTGACTCTAGCCAGTGGAATTTCAGAAACCAGTTCCTGTTAAAACATCTTCACTTGGTTCCAAACAAAGTTGGACCCTTTCTGATCTACTCATCCCTCGCAAGTTGATCTTTTAGCACATTAAAATAAATTCCTGTTGTGTCTGTTTCTGACAAAAAAACTAAATGAAATAAAACTGCTTACTTGTGTGGATTGCTCTTTCAGTAAATATTCTCACAACTTAAGCTTTTTGCAATCCCACTTAACAGTTTAAGTACTTTAATTTAGAATTTACCCCCTAACAATAAAATGGCTAAGAAAATTATTTTAAAGTTCCAGAATTAATTTTTGAAAGTATTAATGTTGTTAATTGGCTACATATCTTTCTATTTTAACTACCCTTCTCCAATCCGAATCACTGTCTGTGAATAACCGCCTACCTTTGCTTTCCTGAACAGTGTTGCTGGTACTGCTAGTGGCATTTTTGATATACTTCACTATACTGCTCTGCATTTTTCCTCCCACAGATGTCTACTGACTGTAAATAAAGAGACAATGTCCTAATTAACCACTACTAAATACAGATTGGTTTTGTAAACAGTTACATTTAGAGCCAATATTATCAATCAATAATATGAAAAAATGAACATAAATAAAAGCTACTCATGACTAAAACAAACTAATAAAAACTTCACGAGGTAAATCAAAGAGAGTTTTAGTAGACTGACAAAGAAAAAAAAAATCCAACTGCAACTATATTTTTGGCAAACTAAACTTTAAAAAAGAGTGCAGCCTACATGAGAGCACAGGCACAAACTTCAACACGACTGTGGTGCGGGTGCTCTCATCTCCCGCCACCATCATCACTGCTTTTATTTGTGTCTTCTTTACATATGTACTGGCATGGTGCACTTGCATTTTTAAAAAATATCTCATGATATGAACTCTGTTTTAAGCATTTTATGAATATTAAAACAAATATACGCTTTATAAATATAATTACACTTACAAATACATCAGAATATATTCAGAAAAACACATGTTTAGAGGAGATAAAGACTTACGGGAAAACAGTATCTGCGCAACAGAGCTGTTACCACACCAAATACAGAGTGCAGGAACCCGCTGTATAAGGGGCTGTCGCTAAATTACCCAGTATAGCGGAAATCATCTCCTAATGGTAAATAATAACCATAATCCAAAAAAGTAGGGTGTCATTAACTAAATGTTTTTCCACTCATTTGGTGTCCCTTGTTATTATGGGCGTTCACTTGATTCAACTTATTGGTTTCCAAACCGCTCTGGTTAACATACTAATGTTTTGAACATATTCACTCAACTATTTAGACGTGGATGCAGGAGTATTAAAACATTACCCTATGGGCATGGCACCACTGGACAGAAGCAAGAGACAGTAGAAAGGCGAGATAAGCATGCTGCTTGAGAATTGAGATGGCTGCTGCAGGGAGATTGCGGACGGTGTGTGTCTAGAGCTGGGCTGATTCATACTGTTTGGGGAAGTGAAAGGAGAGACTTGCTCCCCCGCAAGTACACGATTTATTATTGTGTGTTTACTAGATTCTGTGTCTGCCTCTTGCCTGTTGCGTACTGCCCTGCTTACAGCTCGTGTGCTTGCTATTTAATTTTTACACTCTGCAGCTGTTATTGTATCTTTTTAGAGTTTGAGCCAGCAGAAGAGTAGGGAGTGCCGCCTGGTGACTGGATCCAGCTGCGAGGTCTAATTGAGGGTGACGACCTCTCTGGATCCGGCAGTTCTAATTTAGAATCTTTGAAACCCTCCCTTTCTTTATAGCTTTTACTGTAATGTCTCTTTTTGTATAACTGTTGTAGCACAGAGCATTTTAGAAGGTAATTGTGACCTCAAGGTGTTAGTGCTGCCCACTGAGGGTAGTTTTGGTGGTGCCCTTAGTGGGAGGGGAGATTCGGTTAAGCATACTAAACTGGGGCAAGGGTTGCAAATACCCTACATTAGGTGAGGACGGTGTCATCCCCACTCCGGTCCTTACTGGGGCAGACAGTAAGGTAGTCATGTCACACAACTGTTTTATTGTATTTTTGGAATTTTATGGTTAGACACATTTAGAATATTGCCGGCATTGTAAAATAATGATTTAATTGTTATTGTTTTATTGCATTTTATTGTGTTTTTGTTCTTTGTTGATTATTTGTTGGTGTAGAAAATAAAGCTTTTTGTACGTTCGTTGTTCTGTGTCTCCTGACCTGCTCCCCACTAAGAGTATAAACAACCCGTCGAAGTCGAGAGTTTCTTGTACTCAGTAAACACAAGATGGCATAGGTCACGACTGCACACTATTTAGAAGCCTTTTTAGACATACCTTACTATTACAGGGTTAATTTGAAAGATTGGCATAGCGCTTTGCTTTTCCTTTGTTAATTCCCTCTGATATGATTTCTTTTTTTTTTTTCTTACGTAACTACAACCCCCCCCATTAAAATAACACTTACACAAAATTATGAACAATACAGTTAGGATGAAGTATTACTGTTGGTTGCCCTTAGGGTTATTCCCTAACATCACTTGAGGTAATGGTAAGCATCTAGATGGACTGGGATCTTCAGACTCAGCACAACCATTAGTGAAGGTGCTGTAAAACTAAGTGGCAAAGACTTTGGGGATACAGTAATTGGTCATAAGCAAATGTAGTTCATAGGAGCCAGCCTTTTGCAGGGGGATACAGGTGGAGCATTTCTTCTGCCAAATTAGTAGAACCAAAAGCTGCTGACAAAGGTCCTTTTCACATCAGGGGGTCTGTTCTAATGACTGACAGCAGTGGATCTAAGTAGCACCACACATTAACTCCATGGAAATCTGCTGGTGTCCCCCCCCCACTTCCTCCCAGAGGCGGATAGACACACTTATTAACATCAATGCTTACAATAAAAATACAATGGAAGAGGTCTGTGACAGAGCAGAGTTTTAGAGTAGTGGTATTAATATGCCTCTGTTTCTGTTTCAAGGGAAACCTTTAAGTAGGTGAATTATGGCTAACTTAATCCAATATTTATTATTCTCCATGCAGGTTTTGTGTTCGTGCCAGTTTTATGGGCGCATTGCTTTTCACTTGTTATGAAAGACTGTTTTCTAAATACATCACTCTCTTCAGTAAATCTTTAAGAGTCTCCACAGTGAAGGGTTTGCATTTCAATAGCTGTATCACACAACTGCTTTATTAATTTCCCACATGCGTGGAAAACTTGAAAAAAAAACAAAAACCAAACAATATCAAGTTACTGGAGAAAAGACAGTAGTGACAAAACTAACAAGACAACCTGAAGATTCATGTCAAGATTTGTAACCTAGTGTCTGGATTAAAATACTTTAAATTGTTTAATATGTGGGCTGCAGTATATCACTGAGTCTAAGTGTGCAATGACAAGTTTATTAGAAAATGTAGTATGGCAGGAAAGAATGGGTAATCCAAACAGAACTGGTGGGAATTATAGTATCTAACTTCTTGTAAGAGGATTTAGACTAAGGACAAGCAATCGGGTGTATGGTTGTACCATGAAGTACCTGCTTCAGTGATTGTACTAGGAGATGCCTAAATCATGGCTTGATGTGTGCTTTGTTTAAAATGGAAACGGACATGATCCAGTCTTGTAATTTAAGACCAATTGTAATATGTTGTGAGTTTCTGGTCTACTCCCTCATGTCTATAAATCAGTTCATGTAGGCCTGGTATTTACATAGCTCAAGCAGATTTAAATACCTGGGGTCATATCTCATTACTCCCATGTAGTATATAAAGTAATGGAGAAAACTGTTGAAATCAAAATTCTTGGCTGACTGACAGTGCTGTTACAGAAGCAATTGGGTTTTCGCCCACTCCACAGAGCCCCAACTGTTACAATGAAGGAGCTGTGCAACCTGACAAGCTCCTTCGATAGGGGGCTCCTTAACTGTGTTATTACTATCGAACTGCCCAAGGCGCTCAATGCTATAGATCACTAAGTGCCTTCTGAATAAGCTCAGCTATATTAGACTCTAAAGAAAGGTACAAAACTGGTTTAACAATTACCTGACTGGCAGAGCACAGGCTGTTAAAGCTGATTCCTACATTGATCTCAGCACTTCAGAGGATCATCCAGGCACTCCTGCAGGGCTCCGTCCTGGCCTTTGTTCTCTTTAATCTTTACATTTATGAGACTCTTGCTGCCATTAATAAAAATAATTTTTATATAGCACCTTTCATAGTGGACCACCATCACAAAGTGCTTTACAAGATACAAGACTAGGGTGTGTGAACTATGCATCACCTGCAGAGTCACTTACAACAACGTCTCACCCAAAAGACGGAGCACAAGGAGGTTAAGTGACTTGCTCAGTGTCACACAATGAGTCAGTGGCTGAGCTGGGATTTGAACCGGGGACCTCCTGGTTACAAGCCTGTTTTTTTAACCACTGGACCACACAGCCTCCTATGTATAAGAACAAAATCAATCATGGGAACAAGAAGAGGATGCTCATCTCCCCCCTTGTTAATATACTGTTAGACCCACAGCAGTGTCTGTTTCATGAATGACTTCAGTGGTTTAGTCCCTGCACTGTTCTCCATATGTATCATTCTCTGTGTGGAAACTTGCTCCTGTCCTAAACTTGGTCTTATCAACTACTATGCCTTCTAGTTCATCTTACGCCTTCTAATTCTATGCCTTCTAGTTCATTAACATTTTTTCTAATGCCTTCAGAAATGTAATGTAATAAAAACAACACTTCAAAATCCCAGGTGGCCACCCTCTACCTGACAAATGCAGCTGCATCAAAATAGGCATAGCGAAATCCTACTCACAAGTTTTCAGTCTTAGCTGGGGACCCACAGTCAGCACTTCTTTGAACTTTTTAATTTCCGCAGGGTTCAGGAGGACAGTCAGCTGGGGTTAGTTCATCTCATTGCGCTCCCATTACTGGCAAGGAGCCCGATGAGTACAGATGGAAACTTCCCAGGCTGGGCCCTTGTCTCCAGAGTTTAGTACAGTATCTTGGCAAAATCCATTGCTTAGGTTGGTAATAATATAGAAAAAAAGATTGAAAAAATACCTTAGGGATAATAACTTTGGTTGACCTCATCTAGACAATTTATAATTTTATGAACTTCAGTGACAGTATATCTATGTTTTTCTAGATAACTGTGTGGTAGGAGATGTTCTTCTTTCAACCCCTCACAGCTTATACCCTTAAGTCCTAGTTACCTAGCCTAGTTACCCTTGTATATACACAGCAATATAATGAGTGGTGGGGCATCAACAGCATGGGAATAATTCAGCTGAGGTATTTGGAAGACATAAGCAAAACCAAATGAACCTTAAGACGGAACGGCTTCAACCATATTATGGTTTATTTGATATGTTTACCATTTTGTTATGTTGTACACACAGCTCCGTAACGGTTTTAAGGTTTGAGGTTGCCTTGTCATTTTGTATTCACAATTAACATTCATCAGTGTCTATTTTAAATGGATGTTTGTTCTCTCAAATGTCAGTAGATAAAAGCTTTTGCAGAGTCTGCCCTGTGCCATGAACACCTGGTGCTAGGGCAATATGATCACCAAAAATATCTCTGCAGTTTATAACAATATACCAGTATCTGGGAAAAAGTATTATAAAATATACATTCCAAGCATTGCACATCTTTTCTTTAACAGCATTTGTAAGAATTGTGTTGAGTTTAATTCACATATGTACACAGATTGCATGATTGTCTTGACATCAGGAAAACCTTATATTCCCAGATAAAGGTTAGACAACTTTTCAATAAAATCAAAATCAATCTAAATTGTTGTTACCCAGAAAAAAACACAACCCTGCGGCGTGATAGTAACCATAAACTTAATGCAGTCTTAGGTTGCCTTAAATAGATTTCAAATCATCAGACAAAGCAGGAGGTGGTAAACTGGTACAGGAGTCTTAGTTTATAGCTAGAGGTGCTTTGCATTTTCAAAAGGAGGGCTACAATACGGTAACCATAATAGAGAATGTCAGGCAACAGTATTTTTCTCAATGCTTTCTGTTTATAGGAAAATACACTTGTTTGTTCCACTGTCAAACATCAGATTGAAAAGTATACTTTTCAGGCTAGATCAGTTTTCTTAGCTGTTTCCAGGGCCATCATGTTCATCTTAGGATACTGGATAAGAGTGTTATAGAAAAGAAAATTATATTTTTAAACATGAATAAAGGATCTTCTAAAAAGGCTCTTAAACTCCCCACTGGCTCCACGTGCCTTAAGTCCATGTAGAGATTCAACATAGGTTGCAATACTCTTAAAAGTATCCTTTTATTTTCAGTTCAGAAAGGCAATTTAAACTATATGTGAAATCTTGAGTTCATTGATTTTGACAAAAAAATGTCAATGCTGTGTATCTGTTTGAGTAATTGTGAAATACAACTAATTTTGTAATGACAGGTCACATTTATAAATGTCACTGCCATTTTATTAGATAGTCAACAATATTATCTATGACGTTAGGAATTTCTTTTTCTTCAGGCCTGGTTACACAGAACGATTTTGTCACAAGCGTAATGCATAACCATTTTCTTTTTATCATCCATGCATCATCCTGGCTGGAGTTGGGCATCAAACATAAAATCAATCGCAAGCTGTAACTCATGATTAAAGAATGTGTTTTCAAAGTCACACGATTGAAAAAGAAATCGTTACGGTATTCATGAAGCTGTTGTAGACTGTTGTTCGCTTCTTTAACAGCAGCCTAGGCACATTTTTTTAGGAAATTGTTGCCTTTTTGTTTCAGTCAAAAAAAATATTTTAAGCAACATTATACAGAACCTCCCCAAATCAATCTTGTTGTTATGTTATAGGACTTCATGAGAACTCAAGCTATGAAATGATTATTGTTGAACTGTTGTCTAAGATTTTGTTTATGACAGTATTTATCTAATATATGGGTCATTAACTTTTCCACTTACTGTCTGCAAGGTGAGACATTGACTTGTGGGAAACAAGATGCAGGTTTTTAGATTCATGAGAGTAAATTTACTTGATGCTTATTGCCAACAAGAAATGCAAGCAGGGCAATATAAATGTTCTTGATAAAGCTAGAACATCCACATTTCTTTTCAGTTATAACATTGTTTGTTTTATTATTTAGTATGTGTCACATAGAAAACAGGACGCATTGGTCCAATTGTATACCTACATCATGACAGATTGCACTGATTTTACACTACACAAACACTAATTGACACTAAATTCTTCATTTGAAGAATGTCCATTCTGCTAATACCCTTATTGACCGGGGTCTTACAGATGCCAGCATGGCAATCATTATTCATTTCCAAGAAGATAACATCATTGCATCTCTTGCGTACTAAACTAATTATTCCTGTAGGCATTTTTTCTTAACTAGATCTTTATGTCCTGCACATTAATTGTCTTTGCCACTTCAGCGCCAGATGTCTTTCTCAGATTGTTAATCTGTGCTAAAAGTCAGTCAGATCTTGCCTTTTAGCAAAGTACTTGCTTTAATGTAAAATGTATGAATAACCAGACAGAATTTCCAAGACAAGATGACCAGAGCGAGCTGTGATGATTTTTAACTGATCACAGTGCTTTAAAAAGCAAAACATTTATAGTAAAGTATGCCGCCAGTTTATAAAATAAAAAAATTGTGGTGTCACCACATACTTTGTTTTGTAGACACATAAGTTCCAGACAGGCACTTATTGTTTGGGACACACTGACTATGACCTATGGGCTCTGTGTCTGAAGTCATCGTTTGCCAGCTGTCTATGACAAAATACAATATAGGTAGTGTTGCAGCTATGATATAGAACTTTAAAATAATGGATGATGCCAGCATCAAGGCTATATTTTTGCTGTGTTTTTTGTTGGCTGACAGTGTAGAGTGACATTTATTGGCAGCTGGGCAGCATCAGCAATGTGATGCGATTTTCAGAAGAATTACTTTGCAATTGTATCTGTCAAGAGCTTCTTTAAATTTGGCGACAAGTTTCTACAACCTCAACACTAACACTTGCTGCTTCACTGTGGAGCTTGTAGAGAAGGATATTGTGATGGTTTGAAAATCTTTGGGACTCCAAGGTGCTCCCCCAGTGGCCAAAATGTCATCACTCGCAAAGGTCTGAGTTCTTGCATTTAAGAACCAAAGAAACAGAGTCTCCTCCATTTGTCCCTGCTGTGTTTTATTTCCTTTATACTTATTCATTGCACAGCACCTCAGCCACTTCAGTATTCTGCTTGAGTGTGTCCGATAATTAGAATTTTGCCCTTTTTGGTGAGGAGTGGACATAATTATATTCAGGCTACTGTAGAGCAGGACTTTCAAAAAACCCTCAGCACTGGCGTGCCCTATGCATTCCTGCTGTTTCCAGGTTGTTTTTTAATCCAAGCATGTGCCATGGGGCAGTTAAATGAGAGAAGCAATGTAGTGCTAGTTAATGAGAGGTGGATACATTTGCAAACATCTATTTAAAATTATATTTATACATGCATAAATAGGTAAGTGAACAAAAACAACACTCAAACTGCTTTAAACATGGGGAAATTCTTTGCTTTAAAAGTAAGCAAATGTAAACAAGATTAATTAGGCTACAATACACAGTGTTGCTATGCAGTTTACTATAAGCCATCTCCACGCAAAGCTTAAAAAAAAACAAACAAACAAAAAAAACAGTAAATGTACAGTAACCTGCAACTGATGGCTTCTTTCTTAACTTTAGAAGTCCCTGCCTCCCTGGTTCTGCTTTCTTAATATCTCTGCCACGGTACATTACGCTGTTTCTTGATATTGCCAACAGCTGATAGGAAGTGTGGTTTAAATATTGCTTCGCCTATTTTAAACAAACAGCTGGTAAGCATTGTTTTTTATGAAGCTTGCTTTGTTTAATTCAAATGCATTTAAAAGCTGAAACCGTACACTCCATCATATAAACACATTGCACAAAAAAAGAGTAAAACACAAAGCTTTCTCAACTGGTGTATTGATTGAAACGTCACTGCTATACACAGCTGACTTACACACGCACACAGCCCATCTCTCTTAAAGGTGAACGCACCAAAAGGCTGATTGCTATAACGCTTTCTTTCTGTTTCCATCGTGGACGCTGCACTTGCTGCCAACACCATTACTCTCGTAGCCTAATTTTAATATTTATTTATTTAGTGAGGCGGTTAATTGATCAGGGCGGTTATATGACGTTCGGATATGCAACGTTCCACTGTAATGATTATGACTTTGAAAAAGGGGAAAAAATCGAAAGATAAATAAAGCAACCTACCAAATGTGAATTCTAGTTCACAAAATAATTTAGTTTTTCACTTCTGAAGCCTTAATGCAATGATATTTGTGTTTACAGATTAAACAGTATTATTTTTTGGTTCTTTTATATCAGGAATATCAAGACAACAATCCTGTTAGCCCTGAATGCATTGGTCATTTGAACTAAAAAAAAAAAAACACTTTTCTCTATTAGCTGTTCTTTATTCTTTGGTGGGGCATTTCAAGTTTCATCATTCCTTTTTGGATAATGTATTTTCAAACTGAGTGTTAACGTGTATCTTGGACAATACTTTAAAAAAAGTAATAAAGAATTTCAGTAAATAATATATGAGCAGAGCTTGGTACGAGAGGTTTTAAATGAAATGCAGCCACAATACTAGAGCAAGAGAATGCTGCAAAACATCTTAAATTCAGTATATGGGTCAAAATGGCAAGACCTGAAAGTTGACGTTCAGTACTGTAACTAGTTTAAAAAGTGAATACCTTTTGGCTGATGCTTACCAGTGAGCAGGATTTAGCCTTGATGGGAAAACAGTTGCAATCTATCTCTCAATGTGAACACAGAATTCAATGCCTTTCTCTTTCCCCTTGTTACTCATACAAATGAGTCTGATTGCTATTTAACCAATTTATAGTTTAGGATTAGACACCCTAGGCTATAACAGATGAGTTTATTTAATTCTCTCAGCAGGATTTAATCAACTACCAGAAGTAAAAAGAGAAAACTTAAACAATTACAGGAGTGCTGAATTCCCTGCATCTACACCAAGAAGGATTCAGTAAATTAAGAGTTATGGGAGTAAGAAATGTTTATTCAAATTTAACGTTTTAATAGACACAGCAATGTGTGGCAACCTTCTAAAAAACAAGAGCTGTACACACTGTGGTTCCATAGGCCACTCTTAGTTTTGACTCATGAATATGCATGAGCCAATCCAGAACGAGGCTAGTAGGGTTCAAATCAAAACAATCATGGCGGCTAGCGTTAGTTACAGCAATCGTGACCTGTCTTTTGTGCCAGAATTAACATACATATATATTTTTCTAAATCATCACTCTCTTCATTAATTTAGCCAAAGTTTAATCATTACCATAATGGTATTATCAAACTTTAAAACATGGCAGAAAAGCAAATGTTGCATATCTGAAATAAAGCACCTCAAAAGTGTTTTTAAATAAATAATCACACATCTCTATGCCATAATACTGGCGACTGACTTCAACTGCTATTTCTTATGGCAAGATGCAAGAGGTATGCTGCTCTGTGCATAGCAGAAGCAGATGTGTGTCTCCAGTACGAACAACATATTTATAATTTTCATGATAACATTTTTTTAAAATATATTTCTAGCTAAAGCACTTGTCCCACGGCCTACGGATTACTTAGGAATGTATTAATTGTTCTGGGACAAGTGTTAAAATCGAACTCTGTGTTCGTTATAGACTAGGGGAATGGAATGTGGCACATGCATACTATTTGAAAGGGGCTTATGAAGCAGCTGTTCACCAATATATCTCAGAAACATACTATACAAATTGTTTGAGAGCTTGAGTGACCTTGGTTTATATTACGTAGCTGTTTGGTTTTACTTTGGTTATTTAATATAGGCTTCGTCTCGGGCCTAATCACCATCCAGGCTTGCGTATATTTCATGGGAACCGCACGGCCGGTCGCGGTTTATACCGCTTAGAAAACGGCTATTTCAAAGTTAAAACTTTTTATTGTGTGTACATCTGTAGTATTATAGTCCCAAAGCACATAACCTTTAATTTGTATTCAATAATTCAGTTTCATTTTCATTTATTGTGAAGTTCTGCAGTGAAAGACAAAAGTAGAGGTCTAGGCAGAGTTTCAAATGAAACTGAGGGTGGAGGTGGAGCCCCTGGACAATGGGGGTTGCTAGGCCTGTTATGATCAGCCATTTTTTGATGTTTTTTGTGTATTTGTTACATGTGAGACACACATATTCAAGTCATGTTTCTGTCATTTGGCGGACACTCTCACACCCACGTCGTGCCAGGTTAAGTTGAAGATTAAACAGACCTTGCGCACCAATCTAACCGCGGTGTCCGGTGAAAATGCTTCAGACGCAGGCGCTTCAAATGCAGGCCAGTAATGCGGGGGTGGTGTTTTGACTTGTCTTTACTGGCTTTTCTGAAAGTTTTCATGACTGACAGGAAGACATTATTTCTGGTCCTAAACTCACGTTCAACAGAGATGGTAAAGCTTCTATGTTTAAAAATCTATTTAGTCCAGCTCTCAGTGTTAAAAAACTGGACATTGAATTATACTGGTCCCCAGCGGAACTTCTTGCACCTGCATAAAATTCCCCCAGAATGCTGTTGAGGTTTTTTGGACTTATTTCCTTAAAATGAATGCACATATTTTTTTTCCTTAAGTCATGACTGCAGTCTTTAAATACATTAACAACCCATGTTGCAGTTTTTTTAGTGTTTTTTTTATCTTTGTTTTCTTCTATTTCATTTAGCTGTGGCTAATTTACTCTTTTGTGTCTACTGTTGACAGCCGATGCTGTTTACCAATCAGAGGTTGTTATTTTTCATATATATATTCATATATATATAGTTAATTAAAGCATGTTATTTTGTTCATGAGAATGTCCTTTAGCTATGTGACATTGACAAGAATCCAGTTTTAGTCCAGTTATTAAGTAGTTATTGGCACACAAGATTAATTGAACTTGCTTCAAAATACGCTTTTGCGTCTTTGTCAGGCTGATATTGATAGGCTTTATCACACGAGTTGGATACTGTAAGCCTGTTTCTGTTTGAATAAAGAGTAGTGTTATAAAAGTAGTTTAGAAACATCATGTTGACAAATGGTTAAGACAGTCTGTAAGATACAAGGATACATTCCACACTTGACAATACCTTTATACCATGGAGTAATGTATCTTTGTCAGTAATCTTTAGATAAAAACAATGCACTCGGAAGGAAGAAAAGAAGGCATGTTTTAGGGTCACGTAATTAATACCTCAGAAGCTCTTAGGTGTTAAGGTTTAAAAATGTATTTTGGAACACGTCTGAGTTTTGCCAAATTTGAGTAAACACTGAGCGTTGCTCAATTTGGCAACATGTAACTAAAGCTAAAAATACATTGCTAAATAAAAATTTGTATGACTGAAGTAGTCAATACATGAAGTTGATCTAAAAAATGTTTTAACAATAAATAATTAAATTTAGAAATCTAGAACGCCTAAATTAACACAATTTCATGCTCATCAGCCTTTGGTGGCCATCTTCAGTCTATTTGTGTCCATATGTGGATAGAGTTAGAGGCAGGACTGCTACCACAAGTACTTCTCTAATTTCTACAAACATCTTTAATGGCAATGAGGTGGTACTGGTGCACAATGCATGATTGATCACTATTTGAAAACAACACTAAGTGCAGAAGTTTATTTAAAATGTCATCAAGACGTTGTTATTAAAATTACTATTACTCAGAAATTACACCTTCCAGCTGTATAAATAACATTGTGAAGCAAAGCCTTTCATTTGTTTCTATTTTAACTTGGCTGCTATGAATATCCCTCCTCTGATTGTACAAGACATGTGTACTTTGGCATAAAAAATGCCTCTTGTGTGTTTTTCAAAAGTAAAAACAATCCCAATGGTAGAGTGAAGTCTTGTTATCCACACCGGTCCATAGTTGACATGACACATGCTCCTGTCTCAGTGTGGAATGAAATATACTGTATCATTTATCTAATAGTCTGAACCTGCCAAAGTGACAAAAAATAATAACAACTTTTTTTTCTAAAACCCCCTAAAGGGATTTCTCTAAGAACATGCATGGTAAAGAAATGTGTCACCAGCATAATGAATGGTGTCTTGCTGTTTAGCTAAATGTACAGTTCTAGAGCTGTGGTGCTCAAGGACTGGTTGTAAATCATATCAGAATTCCATAATTTATTGGGTTTGTGGTTTGCAGTTCCAGATGGCGATTTCTTAGCTCAGACCTCTTTGCTAAGTGAAAATAGCATATCAATCCTTGATCAATAAATATTCATAGTAACCGTAATTAAAAAAAAAAAAAAAAAAATCACGATTTGCAAAATGTTCACTACAACATCAATCACAGACCTGTTTTCTGTTAAAAGGAACCAGGTGTATGTCTGAAGAGAATTTATTTATGAATGTGTGTGCCATTCAACCAGGTCATACCTTGCCCTTTTACCATACACTGCTGATATGCAGGGCCAGTGTTTTCCTTAAATAGAAGCAGACCCATTACTGTATAATTAAATGGACACACAAGCTTAAACTTTGGGTATACTCAGATTTCAGTATAAGTGCCCTCATGGATGAAGAGAAGTGCACATTCAAGACGTTGGTTAAGATTATAAAATTAAAAATTGTATACAACAGGTTGGTAAATTGTTGTAGTAAGTTTTTAAAATAGGATATTAAATACTTGTAGGTGGATTTCAGGCACTAAGTAAATGCTTGTCAAATCGACAGATATATTAGACAGATGTAGCACTTAAACAAATTGACATTTCAGGTTATGAGACATTGCCTGGTATGACAGCCCCACAGCAAAGGTGTGATATCAGATATAAAGTCCAGAGAAATTATATGAGGTAAGTAAAAACAAACTACATTTATAGTGTGCATTAATCTTATTCAGATAGCTTACTCATTTTTTCCTCTTTTTTTTCTTTACAGGCTAAACCTGGGTTAGCTCAAAATAGTTCATGGCACATTCTTTACCCTTGGGTACATGCATAAAGCTCAGAGATGAAAAAAAAATTGTTGCAAGTAATATAAAAATAGAAAATGTTCCCCAACAATACATGCAGTTTGAAATGTATTTCTTGTATGTGATGCCAAACCACTAAGATTAAAGAAGTGCTGCATAGTTTAAAAAAATTAAACACGACTATGATGACTACAATAAAGCCAAAGATTAATGGCGTGGTAAGTGTTTGAGAGTATCAATTCATATTTTACCAAGTATTGAATTAATTCACTTTTTGGGTGGTACAAAAAATGATAAACTGCTGTGATTTGGACATTTAAAAAAAAAAAGAAAACACTAAAATATAATAATATTTAACCCTTTGTCAGCAGCAATGAGTGGAAATGTACCTCTGCATGGTTAAAATGAACGACAGGTAATTCAGAATAAATGTACCCCCATCTACAGCACTTTGAAACTTTGTTAATGGTATTACTTGCTTTCAGGATGGAGAATCCACAATGTGGATGATTTAAATTACCAGTGAACAGACGAATTAATGACGGATGATGAATTTGGCCGGAGACTTTGTCCATGGGTGCTTACAGCTATCCGCAACGCTGGCCGACTAGCGAATACACCATGACATCATGTAGTCTAGTGCCACAGATAGGAAGTGGCTCGTAGGGCCACATTCTGGCCAAAAGACAAAGCTGCCAACCCATGACTGCATAAAATGAAGATGATGAATGGCTAACACAACAACTGCAGTGACGCAATGCCACCTACCCCCAATAATATGAAAAGGATGAATGAAAAGTAAACAGCTGAGACACGGGCCCACCCCCAGAGCAGGAAATGCACTGAGGGAAAACCCGGCCTCTCCAGCCTGCCACGCATCCTGCAGAAACTAAATATGAACCGCTCGGCACTCAGGTAAGGAAAAACACCCTACTTGCTTGTAGGAGGAAACCTTGGCTGAAGGTAGCCCTTCCTCCAGGCTCTAAAGACGGCCGTCTCCCTGTTTGGCCTCGCCGCGTGTGACTGAGAGACCAAACAAAAGAAGCGGCATGAATAACAGCCACTCAGAATTTTTGCTAAGTAAGTAAGTATGCACGTTATCTTTGTGTACTATGTTTTTTGGGGTTTTTTTTACCAAAAAGACTGAAGCTCCTTTTGTAATGCAACATCATATTGAAGCACGATATGTTTTGACAGATTGCTTGTTTGGTTATTTACTAGATTCTGTACATGTTGAGTTTCTGTATACAAAACAATAATGCAGTTTTATTTGTGGTTGTGACATTTTAAAGGTATGTAATAATGATAGCAGATCTGTTTTAAAATAAATAATACAAAAATGTTTAGCACTTTAAAAAATGTTTATTCAATAAAATAGTAATAACAGTTTTGTGGCATTTGCCCCTCTTTCCACCTTCCCTGTGAGCCCTATTATTGCAGCTGATGTCAATGTGTGCTTGCAAATGATTATGCTTATAATATCCAGGGGGTGGGGGCTCTCAGTGTTTTGGGGGAATATTTTATTATAAAAATCGGCAATTGTGCATGTCCATAAAGTAATTCGTAACTTATAAGCCTTTATAGAAATAAACATTCAAAACTCTAAATATCCATAGAAACATCCATTCAAGAACACAGTTCATGTACTGCAAGTTCTCACACACATAATAGACAAAAGCCATAATTATAAGTAAAAAAACAAATTTACTAAGTATATGTATTACACTGCCTAATGAAGGACGATCCATAGCCACGGATCCTCAGAGGTTTCATTCAATTATTATTTAGCTTGGCCAGGAGGGTAGGGGGAATTGTTCACTCAACTTTATTTGTGGTTGCATTTTATCATGTATTTATTGATTTATTACTTTATATTTGTTCAGACAGTTACAAACTGCACTAACTTACCTAACTTACCTGACCTGTTAGTACTAGTTGTTCCAGACAAAATTTGAGCTACTGTACAGCAATAAATATGCCTTAGGATCAGCCTTACATCAGCATATCATATTGTGAATGTATGTAAATTATTTTATGTCAGCATTGAAAAACATTTACAATATATTCTAAACACAAACTATGGCCTAATCAGTTTATATGTGTAAAATATATTCAAGAATATATTGGAAACTATGTTGTGTTTCTGAAAGGAGGATGCTCTCTCTTATCACATACATAATCAACTGTTCCTATATAATCAGTACATCACAGTTCAGCCAGCACACAGGGCGGGAGGTCATGGCCCAGAGTGCTACTTGTCCTGCCCGGTGGCTATACCTGCTATCAGATTTAAAATCATTGCATCACAGTTCAGCCAGCACATGGGGAGGCTATAGTGCTTCAATGGACAAGGCCATGGGCCAAATTATATTACGTTCCTCATGGGCATGGCTCTGTAAATGCAATAAAGAATTGTCAATTCAAATCTTTGGTGGATATCCCCTTTCTGAATTATTTTAAAATATTACCGGTAGTAATTTAATTGAAATATAATCAAATATTCTTTTTGTTTTTGTTTTCTCATGGGATACTCCATTAGTGCATGCTACAAAAAAGTACTGTAGCATGAAATTAAAATATAATCACTCAGTAGCACATGTGGTTATGTGTCCATATGTGTGGGCAAACAGTGTGTCTTACTTTGAGGAGAATATCGTTACATGGATGTATATGTGTGTAAAATGGTTGTGTATGAACTTAAGGTCATTATGCAGTTGGGAGTAACACATTACATGTAACACACTCCTTTAATCTGATTATATCTTTCAGTGATTTGTAATTACAGTATAATCGTTCCTTATTCATACAGGTAACAAAATGTGGTGCTGTATTACATTTTCATTGCATTTTAAAAAGGACTATGGGCAATGCATAGCATGGAAATAGAAAGAGCTTCAACAGTGTGTAGGGACTGCTACATTAATGTAATCAGTCCCAGTGATATGTTAAAGTTAATATTAACTATTTTGTGTTCCTGCATTACAGTAGTACACCTATTAGTCCATCCTGCCCCAAGGTGTTGGCATGGGATCAATCATGTATATTAATATAGTGGAGAAAGTACGAGGGTGACCTCGCTGAATGAATACAGCAACAGTACAGTACATAGGAGTAAGATATGTACGGAAACTGTAAGTAACTTTAAAAAAAAATAAACTATGCAATGAGACTTCAGTCGCTGTGTTAATATGCATGAAAGCTGAGACTACTGGATCCTGAGAGTAAAAAGAATGAAAAAGAATCTCTATCGGAGATGTTCTGCACGATTGAAACATCTGAAGGAATTTACTCTAAAACTGAACTTATCTGTATTATGAAGAAAGATTGATTTTAAATCTTTGTTACTAACGACTGATGCTCATATTAAGGGAATATTTTATGGTGGCTGCGACAGGATAGTGTCAGAAAGGAGACAGAGTCAGGAAAGCTGCACTGAAAGCATTGTTGAGCATGTTTATTTAATCCCAACTGGGAACAAAAGAACAATAAGTAAATAAACAGGGCACAAGGGCTAAAATAAAAGGTTCAAACAAAACAAATGCTGACTGTTGAAATAAATGCTTTTCCTTGTCCAGAATGAGCGGTGCCTTCAATTAACCCCAATTAGCACTAAATTATCTAAGTAGGGAATGGCCACCCTCCAGCAGGGAGGGTCTTAACCAACTCCCTGTCAACCCTCTATTCACACACAGATACTATTTATATTTAGGGCTTTCGCCCTGCCACAGAGGCATAGGATGTGGATTAATGGGAACAGAGCATAACAAAACAGAGTATGCGTGTTCCTTGTTAATGGATTTGTTCTGAATAATAACACAAGGGAAACTGAACCATATACAACCACAACTTAAAACAAATTCAATAAAATGCACTCGGACAAAAATACATTTGTGTCGTTATTAAACCTGGAAGAAGTGCAAGTCAAACCTTACATGTCACACAAACGTGCTTTTCATAATATTGTGCTGAAATATGGCGTCAGATGTGGGAACAATGAGTTCAATAAATATTCCGATATGCAGCCTGACCAAAGAGAAAAAATATCTCTGTAAAATCCAAACTGTAACTGAGAAGTAACTATTTGTAACTATTTACAATGTTGTTAAAGTAACTGGTTACTGATTACTTTTTAAAAGTAACTTCCACAACTGTTGCTATGTGCATTGAGAAAGTGCATGGTGTCACTAGTGACAGTAAGTAATTGTTACTTATTGCCTGGTCAATTAAATGTGTTACAGTAAGTAAACTATTTGTAATTACAAATATCTTTAGAGAAAGTACATCATTTTGCTGTTAAATTACAAAAGCAATTTTACAAAATGCTTGGGCTTTGTCTCGGTACACGTAATCACACTAAAATCAGTCTGTTCCTGATTGTCCTTTTAAATTAGATCCTGCAAGTAGGAGTGAATGGCCCAATGACAACATTCTGGAGGACGACCAATAGAAATATCAGCACACAAGGGCTTCTGATATGTCTTTCTAACATGTTATATCACAGTACAGCCAACCACTGTAGGGATCAGTTAAGTAGACAACTTGATATTTACATTGCAGGGTGACAGATGCAAAAAATCTTGACCTGAGATATTTTGAAACATCACCAATACTAAATAAATGTAAAAACACCCCCTCCATAGCAATTAAAATAAATAAATAATTTGATTCCTTTTGGTACTTTAACATTCAACATTTAGGACACATATACATATTAGAATAAAATCAATAAAATGCCTAGACTAAATTACTTTTGCAATGTCATGAACATTTCAATTTCTGAGTTAAAACATTGTGCTTCCTACCTTTCATTCTAAACTTACTCTTACTCTGCTTCCATGTATGTATGCCCTCTCTGTGCTAAAAAGAACATACACACACAGTGTCTTTCACTGTATAATCTTAGCATAACCTCCCTAGACTTTCCACACTTCTCGCAATACAGCCTAACATTCCACTTGCCTTTGTAATTGCCTCACCACATTAGTGTGACACTTTTAATGATGAGTCCACTATAACCCCCAATATCTTATTCAAAGTCTTCGTTCCCTATTGCCATCCTGTTCATTTGATACTTATAACCTGGATTTTTACTCGTTTCAGTTTGTTTGTTAGACTTTATCATTTTATATCATTCACAACTTCAAAGCACTCAGAATTCCAGTCTACTTCAAACATATCACATATTAACTTTTTCTAAAATGACCATTCCCCAGTAGGCCTATTGAAAAATACGTTAATGCCTGACTATAAGTGGGTTCTGACAGGTCGGTGGCAAGAATAACCAGGCAGAAATAAATACATAATAATAATAACAAAAAATCCCTCTGTGTGTGATGCCACTCCCCCCCGCCCCCCCCTTCAATTAGTTTTTAGTGTTTTGTGTTACAGTAAATATTTTTTACAAAATGTACCCATACCTAATCGCCTATATATATATATATATATATATATATATATATATATATATATCACAAAATGATGAATGGTATTAGAAACAATCATGCTGTATATTTATAAATACTGTATATAATCTCTTAACACCAAAATTGCTATATTAAGAAACCTAAAACGGCAGACTTGAGTAGCCCAAACGTTCGATATATTAACGAAACAATAGCTCATGAATTCAGCTTTGTATTAATAGATTAGATTTACAATAGCTGCAACAACTGATTTGGTTTTAGCATAAATCCGTGATCACATGCATCTAACCAAAGCACGACTATTTTTAATCCAAAAATGTGTTTATAACTAGCAAAGCTTAACTTTCGTGGTAAAATGAAGAAAATTGTAAAAATGTATTTACAATGTACAATGTACCTGTCAAGTCTATTAATTGCATCATGTCTTACATTATTGCTTTTACTGTAATTTGCTCAATTACAATATGTACCATCTTGTAAATAATGTTCATTTTGCAATTTTCTTAGTAATTAGCTAAATAAATTGTCTAAAAAATGTGAAAACATAATTTAAGCCCATTCCAAACTCTAACTGAATTGAACAGAGCAAATACATTTTTCCACAAGAGACACTTAAAAGCAGAACATGTTACCTGTATAAACAGAAATAATCTAGGTCTTGTGTGTTTAAGCAGCTGAAGCAAGCAGAGTTATGAACATGTATAATAGGTAGTTAACATGAATAAGCATGGTTTGAGAAATTATTTATCTCAACGTAGTAGGCTTAACTGTGTCTCTCCTAATTATATTTAGGATTTGTATAATAAAATGTAGCATACCCATGGTTTTCTGTTGTTTATATAAGTCATCTCAATTTATATTGGACAGTCAGAGCCAGAGCAGTTCTTTCTGGGAGTTAAAGAATATAAAATAAGAATGCTTCATCTTTTTGCGCTCCTTAAGTGTAACCTCTTTAACATGTCACTACTAGAACTCAAACTCCCAGGAGCTATGCACAGGACTTGGGCTCTCCTTCCTAGAAACCATTCGTCGCTTCTTCCAGAACTCATGTGCTTTCAATGTCGACTGCATTCCTTCATGTGACACACTGAAGTGAAATGCAAGCAGAAGTGTAGCACTGAAATATCCACAAGGAATGATCAATACATTTTCTTCACTAAAAGCTTTAAAAAATAAAACAAAATCTAATGTTTCTTTTGTAGTAGAGTGGCTAGGGTCAGAAAGGGGTTCCATTTTAGGCGCTGAATACATCATTTTAAAGCTTAACGTCTCTTTAAATCTAATCTAACAAGTTCAAAGCGCCATGGGATGCTTGTTCATGAAGGACATGAAAGACAAATATGAAAACTGAGACCTACAAAATGATGGTACGGCGTATTAATTTAAATTTTCTGGAATCATTTTGATAGCTCCATGTATTTTAACATGATATTATTAAACAAAATTGACTGGATGATATTTACATATTCCTTATAATTAGGAAGCAAGGTGGACTACTAATCAGTAATGCAAAATTGATCATAATTGACCATTGATCATTGAGAGGGTTACATGCAGTTTTGGAGTTAATACCAGAAGGCATTTCTCTTCTGGTCCATTGTTGGAATGATAGGAGAGGAAAGTGGCATTTGCTTTGATGTTCTTTTAAGCAAATACGATTCTTATAAGTAGTCTGTCAACAGTTAACCAAGTGTTTGGGCCAGTGTTTGCGTCGCCCTTCTTCTCCCCTCTACATGTGCCTAAACCAAAAAAAAAGTCATAATTGCAAAACTTTCCACTTAGATTATAGACTGCATTGCTTTGTAGTATTTGTTGTTTCAAATAGATTGTGTATGTATAGACAGAGTTAGAACACTATTATTTACATTTTTCCAAAAAAAAAATGGGGGAAGGAAGGATTCTGATTAACACATCATTCTAAATTCTAAGTTTTTATTTTTGTATTATTGAGTTACTTTTAATTTAAAAATCATTTTAAAGTTGAAAGAGCATAAATTAAGATGAGGTATTTCTGTGTATTGCTTACATGGAAATCTGTGCTTGCTTTACAAATTATATATATATATATATATATATATATATATATATATATATATATATATATATATATATATATATATATATAAAATTTGGAGGGAGCCTGAACTGGATACAGTGCAATGTTTAGAAGAAACATTCTTTCACATGACGGAAGTTCTTGATTAAAAGTTGAAAAAAAAGTAATTCCCTAGTTGATTTTATTTGTGAATAAAAACATAAAAACATTCAGCAATATGTTGAAAAAAGAAATGCTGTGATGTGGACGGCAGGGGTCACAGCAAATGTAATGTGTTTTTTGTAAACACTGCAGGGGGTTCCATAACATTTTAATGTTAAGAAAAATATCTGTGTTAAAACTAAATAAATGAGCTGTATGAAGACCATTAAAAAAGAGACTTAATATGGAAAGACTGAAATGATTTTTTTTTTCTCCAAGAGACAGGAATATTTAGTGGTGCTGATGCTATGAAATGGATTACACATGATCAGACAGCATAGCTATCTAATACTTTCTGAATCGGATTCCTTATGACCTTCCAGAATAGCTTTATGTGCTCAGAGTGGGTAAAAAATAAGTAGAAATTGCCTCATTGTTCCATTTGCTTTAAGAGCTGATTTCATAAGTTCAGATGCTGTGCTTGAAATGTCAGTGTACCTCCTGAAGGCAGGAATGGAAGCTCATTTCAATTTCAAACTACATTAATTCTGAATGAACCCAAACCCGTTCTCACATTTATTAAAAATAGCTACCTCTTACAAACAAAAAAAAGCCTACACATTTTAATAAGGGCAGTTTGAGTGCTTTAGTTCACACAAATTCACAAACCAGTTGATGCCTTGGAGGCATTGCAAATTTATCAGTGCAAGGCAGTAAATAAGATGGACAAATCTTATTTAGATCCACACAAAAATCTCCTCAGTATGGTAGACGTTACAACAAAGTCTTCTGGTAATATCCTTCCTTATAACTCATTGGGCGGATTAAATATCAGTGAAATGTAAAGCTGATTTGTTCATAGGGTGCAAAATATTTTAAAATGGAACTCCTTTGTAATTTGTTATTTCTTTCTGTGTAACGCTACCCAAAGACACGACGGTATCAAATCCTTTAACCACACTTATATGTGAATAGAATAGAATCTCAGTCTGAAGATAAAATGCCCAGTTACCTTTCTTACGACTACAAAATGATTTTCCTTAAATTGTTACTTTGAACTAATTTCAAGAAGAAATTATGCTAGATGGAATCAGAAAAGCCTTGTCATGGAGGCGTTTAAAATTTAGTTTACTTCTGATGTATACATTTTATAGTGTGACAGGGCAGAGCCCTGCCTGTGAATAATGTATTGGCGTTGTGTGGCTTTTCCCAAATTAGATAATTGGTGCTAATTGGGAACAGCCACAGAATACAAAAAGGGAGCTTGAAGCTCCATTAGGGAGAGGACTGCCAGGGAGCTGGTAACAAGGACAAATACTGTGTGTACAGAAAAGGAGGTATTGTGTGTTTGTACCTGAAGTAAATGTGTATGACTGGTAAACAGCTTAGCTGTCCAGTGTAGTTAAGAGTGGTTTGGTTGGGAAACTGGCTTAGCCATCCCAACCCTTTAGTTAAGAAAAGCTGTGTTTAGTCTAAGTCTCCAAGTGGAGATAAGCTTTTGTTTTGGTTATTTATTTTTTGTTTAATAAAAGTGCCTGAAAGTTTTGCTGAAAGTGCTGTTCTGTTCTGTGTCTGCTAATTGAAGGGGCACATGAGCTGAGCAGAGGGAGGCTGTGTTACAATAGGTATATTTTGAAAAGTTTGTCAGTAAGTATAGTTTGGGAATTTAAGTGCATGGTGTTGTGCCAAGCAATCAGCAGTCCATAGTTTAACTTTTGGGATACACTTCATTTTATAGTACACTTCTGTTACTATATACTTACTGTATGCATTTTTTGTTACACTATGAAAAATGTTAAACAAAACTGCTAACTCGCCTGCTTTATACACATGCATGTGTGAATCCTCGGCCCATATCAGCTGCTCTTTTGAATGTAAATGGCTTTTCAGTAATGGTCTCATTATCTCTCAACAAAAGACAAGTGAAAGCTAGGGCTTCTGTAAAAGTAACAGTAATTTGGGAATACAAAATAATGACAACCATATTAATCGTTCAAGATCGCAATCAGTAATGCTTTGGTGTAATTTGGTGTTGCAGTAATGAATAAACAAGTAAGCCACTTCTAAATCTTACCATTTAGCAAAATGACAGCCAACTGAAGAGAGAAATCAGCCAGAGGAGTCTTTAGAGTAATTAGGAGTGAGTGGCTGATGTCTCACGGTTAGGTGATTGCTTACACACCATCAGAGCGTGGTTTGTCTTTTTATAAATTGTTAGTGTATGGAGTCCCATCCTCACAATCTGAGAACTGCTTTTTTTTAATCTAAGCAAAAAACAAAGTCTGAGAAATCGAGTTATACATAATGCTGGTATTCCCAGACTTGCGACTATCATCCCATGCTGTGGTTTGCGTTCCCAGGCCACAGATATTCATCTTCACCAAGCTGTTGGTTTTTAATGGAGTTTTTTTTGTTGTTGTTGTGTGCCTTTTTTTTATATTATGCCCTAGGCTTTGAGGAATGCATTTTATTATATTTCATGTACAAATTATGTTTTCAGAAGGCACACTATTATGATGAAAACACTTTTATGCAGTTGAGTATTTCTGTAAATAATATTGCAGTTTGTTTTTAAAAATCAACTAATTTATTATCAGATTGTATTTTTTGTATGATATGCTGTTATGCAGAACAGCACACCAATAATTCAATATTGATGACTAATTGTAGTAACTGAGCTACACATTTACAGTACTAGAATGCTGTTGTGTATGTTGAAAAGGGATATACTTACCATTGTGCTGATTTCCTCTGAAGGACCATTGATTAACTGCAGGGTAAAGCAATGGTATAGAATAGAAATCAAAGCTGTATTTCCGTAATGTGATTGCTAGGGATGGGCCCTTGTTAACCTGTTGATGAGAACATGTGTTATCTTGAATGTACTCAAAACCAACTTGAAAAGATGTATTTCAGAGATGAATTGCATTAATATTGGCTTTCCATGGTATTGTGTATCGGAACAAAACTGTGGTTAATGTCTCTCTTAGGCACTGTTATTTTAACATGCATGTGAGGAAAAACAAATGTTTTGTGCTGTTTAGGTAGATAGGGTGGCACATCTCCAAAATGCAGAAAGCACTAACAAAATATCTATGTACATTACATTACTATAATAAACATTGTTTTTTTTAAATATGTATTATCTGCATTCCTAGCAGTAACACTGTTTTTGAGGGAGGGTGATTTTTCTGAAGGTTAATATAGGATTATTATTGTATACAGCCATGGATTGCACTCTCTGAGGACACTCGTGATATCCTGTGTCTTGCAGAATCAATTTATTTTTTGCACTATACTGGGGGTCACAGAGGAACGAGAGTGAGAATATCAAATGTTAAATCCAGTAGGGCTAATCCTACAACACACTCTCATTGATCACATAAAACAAAGCAGATTCATCTCACGTAAAATAAACAGATGGAGATGGTTTCCTCTGAATTAATTTAATTGGTTGTCTTCCACATTTAAAGTGTTCATTAGGACACGGTGGTAACCGTGGTAGAAACAATCTTCCAAAGCAATATGAGGTTAGTTTGTTTAGATAATCAAAACTGAAAACAATTGTTGAAGTAAACCTCTGTAGCAATTTGACCCCAATTTCATAGTATAATTCAAATGAACTTGGTCAATACAGTAAGTTGATTTATCCAGCTTGACTGTTTGATTTTTCATAATCAGACATGTTGTCTTATTGTCCAAGTGCATTTGTCTGGGGCAGTTTAGGAATATTCTGCTACGTTCGTACACTGAGATTTTGGCTGGGTTTCACCTGTGACAAACAATCTTGAAACAAACATGACGATTACACAATGTGTTTGAATCATGAAATAGCACTCCTATTTAACTGGCCCCACTGTGCAGCAACTAAAGAAATAATTCTGCCTAACAGCAGGTCACTGTGAACTCACACCAAATGCTCCAATGCCATGGAGCCCCAATTCTTAAGTTGAGTCGTTTGTGACTTCATGGCACTGTGAAAATACTGCACTCTCAGGTATTTTATTTTGTGCATTAATGTCTAGTTCGGATATACAGGTCCTTAAAAACAACAACTTGTGTAAAAGGATAGTCCGTGACATGACTTTGTTTGTTAAAGCCCATATGTCAGCTATTTAATAATACTATCTGATATTTTATTAAACTATACTAATAATATATCATTTATATTCATGTTTTAACTGTAAAAATTACAATGGTAAAGCCTGTTTTGAGTGCTTCCGCCAAAGTTTGAATCAGAATCTTGACACCTGTGATGTCACTAGAAGGAAAACAAAGCACAAACGTACACACAATACTGCGCAGTATCCAGCTTGTTTGACAGTCTTCTAGAGGTATGTATTGTACTTATTATTAAATGTAGCTGCCTTACCTATACTTATTATTCATAATTTATTATATTGTTACTAACAGTAAAAAATAGGTCTGTTTTAGCGATGGTTAAACAGTGTGCTGTAATGCTTTGTGGGAATTCCACTTAGTGTCCAGTTATTTCGAAATGATCCTGCTAAAAGGCGACTTTGGGTCAAGTTTGTCCAAATTAAAAGGAAAGCTTTTCATGAGACCATGAGTCCAGTTCCGTGATTTGCGGCGATCATTTCATATCTGACAGCTCTGTTAATGAAATGCAATTTGCGATGGGTCTCAGTCGTAGAAGAGATTTGAAGAGTGGGGCTGTACCGACTATACAGTCAGTACACACGGAATAGGAGATAAAGGAGAGAGACAAAGTAAGCTACCTGAGACGAAGAGAGACAAAATACTTCCAAAATTACCATTTCATTGATGTGATAAAATACATACATTAGATCTAATTAATGTCCAATTAACAGAATTGCCTGCAATTTTACTGGCAGATTCTTGCAGCTCTTCATTATAATGAGAACAATGATTGTTTTCAAGCCATGACGAGAGATGGTCGGCCAAGATTTTCCCTGTGCTTCCCAAAGTACAAGAAGGGGGAGACTGCTCGTAAAAAGATGACTGCTGCAACTTCCAGTAGGTTTTATATTTGCAACCACCAGATTAGTAATAAGGTTTTATTTTAAAAACTGGTCCAAATGTTATAATTGGGGTATTTAAACATTGTTTGTAATTCAATTTACATAGCAAGTTTCTTATGCCTTTTAATGTTTGTTTTTCAGACTACACAAGTGAGCAACTTTGGCAGACTACTGGCAGATTACAAGTATCCTACGAGACTAAAGAACTCTATTCATGAACAACAGGACAACACCCCTGGGCCACTTGCAGCAAACATGGAGAGGCCAGATATGCAGGAGGCTGTGAATCAATTTGTATCTCGGTTTAACCCTTTGCTGCCTAAGAAGAATTACCATAATTGGGCATTAATATGGCAATTAGTAATTGATAGTAAAAGTTAGTTTGAGGAGGAGTTGATTTAATCAGTTAATCAGGAGTTAATATAGTCATGTTTACAATTATTAAAATAAAAGTCTGGTTATATATATATATATATATATAGTGTGTGTTATTTGAGGCCAGTAAACAGAATCAATAGTTGTTGTTTTTTTTGTCTGTTTCTATGAGTGCCAGTTTTAGGGTTAATCAGAAATGAAAGATATACTGTACCACACACACAAAAAAAACGTGAATAGTCTTACAAAACAAAGTAAACAATTACTACTAATGCAATACATAGCTAAATCATAATAATGACTACAGCTAAATAATGACTCTCCATAGTGTGACATAAAGCAATAAACATTCAATCAATTTGTTCTCTTTATTGTATCACATGAAAAACAAGAAGGACGATTGTCCAACCATTTTTTTTTTATAAAGCATTTAAATATTGATTTCAGAAAATGAGATTAGCTGTGGAAGGCAAAAGCCAGTGTAAATCCCCTGTGTAGGAAATGTCACTGTCACTCGTGCCACAACACATGCAGGCAAAGGTACCCAGATATCCTTTCCCAGATATCTCCACCACCACCGGTCTATATGCAGTATATCTGTACTTTCTGAAGAAACAAAATAAAATAATGCACCATAAATACAGGGTAATGATATTATCAAAATGAATAGCTGTGTATATTTGAAGTTACTGTGGGTGAAATACTGAAATGGTGGCTGTGAAGCTGCACATTTGACTTTACTGGTTTACTGTTGAGGATCTTCTTGTGGGCACATAACATTTATTTAATCAAGAAGTAGTCCTTACAAATGTTAACCTACTTGTGCAATGATATAGTTCGATTTCCTTTTTCCTGTCTACTGGTAGTAGGCAATTTCCAAAACCCAGATGTCCAGGCATCCAGAGACAAAACCAGGGTGCTGGATGATACAATCATATTGGTGCTGTGGATGCTGGTCTACCACCTTCTGCAACACAGGTTCTTACATCTGGATTTCATGGGTACAGGTGCACCTGTCATACATGGGTTAATTTAGTGTGACAATTGTAATCTATCCAAATCAAGAGAAATGTTGGTGTCTATACAGGTCTTATTTGCACAGGCCAGTAGTCCCCCAAGCTCCTAAATCTGGTCTTCACATTTCAGTCTCCGTTTCGACCTCACCTCAGATAGGTGCATGGGAATGCGTTGCATGGAAAAAAGTATTTGTGAAAGTAAAATCAACCAGCTCGTCAGCCCACTTCAAGTTCAAGATTTCTGATGCAGAAATCGTAAAAGAATGATTCCGCTCATCCAGCTAGATAAGCTTTGGATTTACAATGTTATCTTTAAAAGGTTATAATGTTGATATGCTAAAGAATCTGTGCAGCCCTCATGGTACATTTTTTAACTTCCCCGTCCCAAAAGAAAAATAAAAAATGAACACCCTTACAAAATGTACAATAATAATATGTTATCAAGATAACGAGGTAAAAACTGCTGAGTTTCCCCAAAATAGGCGGAGTAGGCTACCACCAGTCACCACTACACAAACTATTGCTCTTACTACTACTACTACTAATAATAATAATAGTTGTGGGTTTCATAAACACACACACTACAATAAGCACTTTTACGTGATGAAGAGCTTTTCACACTACGTGCAGTTAACAAGGACCTTATTTAATTTGACCAAAATACACATACGTTAACTGCAATAGCCGGGGGGAGCTGTACAGAATATATCATCATGCGAAACAGCATTGCCAACCCGCTGACGCGGGGGCATATCCCTCTCATTCCTGATGCCAGGATCGCTATTTTCCATTGCTGGAGGTTCAAATTGGTAAGGAATAGGGCCTCCAGCCACTTCTTCCCCACAGTTTATTCCATTTGAACCCTCACTCTCGCTGTCATAAAGATTGTTCAATTAGTCTGAGAAAACAGAATGATTGCTTTCACACTCTGAAGTCATTGTATACCGGTATCTCTTCTAGTGACTTCACGCCAACTTGTGCATCTTCCGTGTGGTCAGTGTTTTCCGGAATTATTGATCTTTTTATGCCTCTCAGAGCGTTACATCGACCAGTGAGATGTCATGTCTTGCCCATTTGAAAGTAACCTAAGTACGACCTGAAAGCCAAAAAATTATTTTCTATGTGAGATATGGACTTTAAGCAAATTACATCCCAAAATGAGTGAGAATAGTGTTCAGTAAATGAATTTGTGCTGTTCTGTCTTATCAAGGTGGTCCTACATCCTATTGACAGTCTCTGTCTAGTGAGGTACAGAGTTTTACTGTGTCCCTTTTTACATTTCAAAGAGAAGAAAAACACAACATGTTCATTTTGACAGACAGCTGTGTTGCTTAAAATGTATGGGAAGTTTTTCTATACTGTTTATACCCTGCTGCTTTCTCTGTTGATCATTTGTTGGCAGATATTATTCGCTGGTGTAAAAACTAATGACCAATAAGTAACACAACAGGTGGTCTAGGCCTGGGGTTTGAAGCAGGCACTCCAAGTCAAAGTAATCTCTTTGTTTTCAGGGCTGTTGTCGTTAATGTACTCACTGGAGAATGGACTCAATAGATTTGTTTCTACTAAATCGTATTACAGAAATAATAAACCTTACTGAACAATTATCCTTTTAACGGGAGTCATCAACTAAAATGAAAAGGTGTTGTTTGTAAAACATGGTTCAAACCTGCTGATGGATGCTAGGGAAAAAAGTGCTATAGAGCAAAAAACCTTCATAAGTAACAGCAGTTGACCATGGGAAACTGAGGGTATAGTTTACATTAGGAGCTTGGTCACATCAAGCTTTATAACAGCAAGAGAACATTCAAAGAGGAGGTTAAATGTCTAAGAGACAAAAATGGCAAAATCATAGACGAAGAAAAACAAATAGCAAATATATTAAATGATTACTTTTCAAAGGTTTTTACAAAGGAGGACACGGACAACATGCCCCGCATGTCGACCTGTTCCTATCCAGTTTTAAATAACTTTAGCATAACAGAGGCAGAAGTGTTAAAGGGACTAGGAGCTCTTAAAATAAACAAATCCCCTGGGCCGGATGAGATCCTCCCAATAGTACTCAAAGCAATGAAAGAAGTTATTTACAAACCGCTAACCAAGATCACGCAACAGTCTCTTGACACAGGGGTTGTACTGACAGACTGGAAAATTGCAAACGTAATACCGATCCACAAAAAGGGAGACAAAACAGAACCAGGTAACTACAGACCAATAAGCCTGACTTCTATTATATGTAAACTTATGGAAACTATAATAAGATCCAAAATGGAAAATTACCTATATGTTAACAATATCCTGGGAGACAGTCAGCAAGTTTTTAGGAAAGGGAGATCGTGTCCAACCAACCTGCTTGATTTTTTTGAGGATGCAACATCGACAATGGATAATTGCAAAGCATACGACATGGTTTATTTAGATTTCCAGAAAGCTTTAGACAAAGTCCTGCATAAAAGATTAATTCTCAAACTGAACGCAGTAGGGATTCAAGAAAATGCATGCACATGGATTAGGGAGTGGTTAACATGTAGAAAACAGAAAGTACTGATTAGAGGAGAAACGTCAAAATGGAGCGAGGTAACCAGTGGTGTACCACAGGGATCAGTTTTAGGTCCTCTGCTATTCCTAATCTACATTAATGATTTAGATTCTGGTATAGTAAGCAAACTCGTTAAATTTGCAGACGACACAAAAATAGAAGGAGTGGCAAACACTGTTGCAGCAGCAAAGCTCATTCAAAATGATCTAGACAGCATTCAGAACTGGGCAGACACATGGCAAATTACATTTAATAGAGAAAAGTGTAAAGTACTGCACGCAGGGAATAAAAATGTGCATTATAAATATATGGGAGATACTGAAATTGAAGAAGGAATCTATGAAAAAGACCTAGGAGTTTATGTTGACTCAGAAATGTCTTCATCTAGACAATGTGGGGAAACTACAAAAAAGGCCAGCAAGATGCTCGGATATATTGTGAGAAGTGTTGAATTTAAATCAAGGGAAGTAATGTTAAAACTTTACAATGCATTAGTAAGACCTCACCTAGAATATTGTGTTCAGTTCTGGTCACCTCATTACAAAAAGGATATTGCTGCTCTAGAAAGAGTGCAACCAGAATTATCCCAGGTTTAAAAGGCATGTCGTATGCAGACAGGCTAAAAGAATTGAATCTATTCAGTCTTGAACAAAGAAGACTACGCTGTGATCTGATTCAAGCATTCAAAATTCTAAAAGGTATGTACCCTTAAACAATTCTGGGTCTAGAGCAAAGCTTGTACAATGTGCAGGCTTTTCCTTTGTTGGGCAGATGGAAGGTGCGTACTAAATATAAAACAAGTTCTTCACAGGTCTACGAGTAAACATCAGTTTTCATTTTCTGTCCCAGGTTATCAGAGGTTGGATACCAGAATGGAAACTGGGTCCCTCTTGAAAAAAGGTGGCTGTATCAATTTATTGAGGTTTTCCTGGTGTGTTGTAATTTTTCTTTTTTAATAAATGCCTACTTTACCAAGTTAATGAGTTGTACAGTATTTGTCAAGCATACAGTAACCATATAAAATGGTACATAAGTTTACCTACCAAGTCTTTTTTTGTTCATCACACAACATAACTGTATCATACTTTAATTTGCCACCCCAACAGTCAACTTGTGTAAAAATGTCAGAAAGACAATGGATGTCTGTTTGTGCACAGTGCAGTATGGACTCCATGAAAACTGATTCTGTGGCATGTGTTTTTTATTTCTTCTTTGTGGGACTGTATCTGACAGCAGAGAACAGCATTTTGTATGCAGGTTTATTATATGTATTCAGTCAAAGGTTACAGCTTTCATCACAGGGCTAACATGAATTACATCCTGACAGTGCCTTTCATTACTTTCAGGTGCAGGCAGAAATGCCACTAACACAAGCTACTGGTAAAGTGGGTTCCTAATGGTGCTACCTGCTCCCTTCTTAAATATAAGTGACCATTACATGATGTTCATTTTATTGGACACTAAGTATTATGTGTTACTGGTACATACTAAGAAAGGCATTCAAAATAATAGGTCAGCTTTCAAATTAAAGGCAACCGTCCTGTTGCTTAGTTCTTGCAGACTGACTGTATTGTTGGATACTTTTTTAATATTCTGTAAACGTGTTCTTTCATACAATCCTGGGTCTTAGTTAGAATCTCTATCATAGTTCCATGTTCCTAAATCTTAAGCTTTTATTTAAGTGGAAAGATTGATTATATTTCAATCATCCTGAGCATAAGCCGTGCAGTCTTTTTGGTTTTACATTTAGCCTTAAATCAGTAGATAAGGTAAACCACTTAATCTGAGGAATCATTAAAATATCACAGACCTAACTGAGGTAATCCAATAAAATACCTTCATTTACTTTCAGCCAGGGAGAGGATTTCATTTGGCAAATAATAACATTAGACCTCTGCATATTTGTGCACAGTTACATGAACAAGGGAGCTTTCCTTAATTTAAGTAAAGCTTTTTACTCTATACGAAATAACAGTATGTGATTTATTTAACATTGAACTGTTACCTTACATAGTTCAGGATCATGTTGGAAAACTCTGAACAGTGACGGATAATTAATATTGCCTCCTAAAATGTATAATCCTGCTTTTTCACTAACCTCGTTTTACAGCACTTGGATTGTATGTAGTAAAGTTAATACAGTAAGTGGGTCTATAAATCATCACAAAGGAAGATTTCAGCTGGGATACTACAGAGTAAAACTTTAATTAAAATAGATCCCATGATTAGAAAAATATGTTTACAGTGTAGCTTGAATCAACTATAAACTATATGATTTTCAAAAGTAGGGCCATTTATGGAGAACTTACATTACATTTTATAAAACACCCTGAGCAAATCCAGTGACCTGACTGGCTAACAACAGTTCATAGCTGTTAGCCAATCAGGTCGCTTGATTTTTTCAAACTGTTTTATAAGGTATTCTAGCGTTAACACACAACAGGCTATATGTTTGACTTCTCAGGTGTTTGACACAAACAAGGTGTCGGCAGATTATGGTACAAACCTACAGCCTGTCCTGTGTTATTACTAACATACACTACTAAAATGGACTATTAGTGAATTGTCAGTTAAAGATGGCACAAACCTTAAGAAAAAAACCTTTAGAGTACATTTATATATGTAAGGTATAATATACATTTATATCCATGATGATAATTAAATAATAAAAAAACAAGCATTGGGAGAAATATGCACTGAGCCAGATCTAACAAATATACCTCACTGCACAAATGTAGCACTATTGATATTCACTGTAACCTCTTCTACCACAACAACTATAACGACTACCGAATTCATGAGAGAAATTCAAACTGGAGAGGTTAATGTGATTACCTGCCACTCAGTGGAGAGGAAAAAACCCTTCCTAGAAGGGGAAAACCTCTGGTGGCCCCGGCGGTCAGGTAGCCCCCACTCCGGGCTTTGATGGCTATTGCTATGTCTGCTGTAGTGAGGAGCGATTAAGAGTAAAGAGCAAGATCTGCTGAGCAGTGCGGAGCTCTGAGGAAGTAAACGATGGAGTGCTGTCAGTAGCTTGCAGTGGCCCAGCTGTAGAAAGCAGAGATCTGCTTAAGCAGTTATCTGTACTAGTGAATGGTGTACTGCCAACGGTAGCGTGCAGTGGCCTGCTGTAGAATGCAGTGATCTGCTGAATGTGGATATTGGTCTTTGAGTGTTAAGGCGGATTAGATAGAGCTGAAGATGGGGCTGGCTTCGGGCAGAGATGAAGAAAGCAAAGATCTGAGGCCGTTGCAGAACCTGAGGATGAAGAATGCGTTGCTCTGAGGCTGCTGTGAGACCTACTGATTTGGTTGGGAGCAGTCTATGAATGTATTGTCTATTGCAGGGTAGGAGGGCGCCATGACTGAAACGTTGATAATAGTTGGAAATGGTTTCCGTATCCGACATCGAATGAAATATTAACTTCTGAAGTAAAACCGATTCTGATTTGAAAATACATGACTTTCACAGTGAAAGAGGACCAGCTAAAATGTATAGAACTTGTGGTGTTATACTGCCATCTAGAGGTTATAATTAGAATAAACCATTGACTTTAGAAAGTGATGCAGGATAGAATATTTGATTATTGTGATTAATAGCCCTCGTGATTGGACTGTTTATCCTAAATGCTCTGATACTGTATCATGATTTGAAAGAGGGAAGTAGAATGGGCTGTGAATGCAAAGAGTCCGCAGGCGCTGGCTCGCGAACCACTGAAAATGTGTTTAAAGATGACTGAATCAGGGGAAAACCGATAAACAAAATGGTTATCTGCTGCTGAGATGGCAGTGGCTTTAGCGGAGAATGTTTTATAGTATTCATAGAATATAGTACCCCCGTATCTAACAGAGCGCGATAATGTCGAATAAATATTGATCCGGCTCTTGACGGCGGTGTGGAACTTAATGTTGCACGACTTGAGTGTAACCTTGATATCTTTACCATCGAGAGTGGCGATACTGGGCTTGATAGAGATTGCTGCAGCGTTAGAAGCGACCTGTTTGTCCATATCGTTGAGCCGTGTATTAATTATTATTTGTTTATTTAGCAGATGCCTGTATCCAAGGCGACTTACAGAGACTAGGGTGTGTGAACTATGCATCAGTTGCAGAGTCACTTACAAATACGTCTCACCCGAAAGACGGAGCACAAGGAGGTTAAGTGACTTGCTCAGGGTCACACAATGAGTCAGTGGCTGAGGTGGGATTTGAACCGGGGACCTCCTGGTTACAAGCCCTTTTCTTTAACCACTGGACCACACAGCCTCCTTAATTGAAGCAATTGAGGTGACGAAGGGGTGATGAGGGGCTTCATGTCCTTGAAAATGTTGTTTATGAAGCTGATGGGTGGGATTTGTTTCGGTTGCATCTCCTGGTTGCTGTCGGTGACCGTGACTGGAAAGGAGGGCGGTACTGCCACCTGTCCTGAAGCTCTGGGCGAGCAAGTTTGCGGAAGTGCGCTTGAGAAGCAGGCAGGATGGTGTAGCGGACATAAAAGGTACAATAAATATTGAACAACGCCATACTATCACTTCCAGCCGGGATGTTGATATTGTTGTCGTGCAGGGTTTTTAAAAGTTAGGCGAGTGGCCAATCCATATAAAATAGCTGCACTGAAGGCTGAGCCTGCTGACGGGGGCGTTTTTCTTTTTTTTTTTTACCTCCGTAATACCGGGGCAGCAGGTCTGGTTGCTGGGAGAAGTCCGCATTAGAAGTAGACGGTACTGAGTTTCCATTGGCGAAATGAATGAGATATTGTTGAGGAGAATCCTGCAGGGAGGTTTCAAGAAAGCAAAACACTAGACAGAGAAGGAGTGTGCAATTGGGGTTTAAATAGGAGGTTAATGATGACAGACGTTAATTAATTACGCTGCCCAGCTACCACCCCCTGAATTTCACCCTAAGGCTAACATGTACAAAAGAGTGTAGAAAAGAGACTTTGTCCTTCCCAAAGGGGGTAAACTGAGAGAAAATATGGCAATTGATATAGTTTTGTATTAAATGTAAATAAACAAGAAACACCCATATTATTACAAATTATTAGTTTGTAATTACAAGTTATAGATTATAATTATAACCAAAGCATGTTACAATCTATAGGGAAAGTTACTGAACATTAGCGTCACTAGATATTACTGTATCAACATAATAAAATATGTCTCCAGCAATACTTTGAGCTAATTGGGGGAAAAAAGAAATGAGAAATTATACAACTGTTTATTATTTTGTTATTTGTTGTATTGGTAATCAATACAACAAGTAACAAAAACACTTACCTGAATTGAATATGAACATATTAATAAAAACTGATTACTGTGATATCTTGTAACAATTGTAAGTCGCCCTGGATAAGGGTGTCTGCTAATAAATAAATAATAATAATAATGATACAGACCTTACGTTTTCTTTACACACACTCATTATATATTCTTCATCAATTACATTTGCATGGAACAAATAGTGTTTGGAACATCTGCAATTCATACTCATTGTACAGTCACCTGACACCACTGCCTAACTCTGCTGTATTGGGAACCAGAGACAACCATGTAAACTGTAGGGTCTGTTGCACTGACCAATCAGGCCCCTGAATTCTGTCACATGCCTAGCAACAGACATGTCCATGTACTGTATCATGGGGGTTTCCCCAATTCCGACTAGCACATGATGTAAATGATGACTGTTATACCTTTCCTTGTTTTTTTGGAAAAGCAAGCATAAATCAATTACAAAAATCAGTTAGAAAGTGGATTTAGGAAATTGTTTTACAATAAAATCCTCCGTGTGTCTTAATTATCAACACAATCCTGCATTGTAAATAACATCTTTATTTAAATGTACCTAGGGAAGACAATTTTGAGATTGTGAAAGCAGGTTTGTAATGGTCACTCTCCAAATTCGGGTTAACAATTACCTTAACAGGGCAAAAATATCTGTTTTCATGAAACAAGAAAATATTTTTTGTGAAAATGTGTGTTATACCGCTACAACACTGTATCTATATGTTTGGTAGACAGAACGAGAGGCTGGCAGATATCCTATCAGGGAAATATTGAAGGTGGGAGATGCTGTGCATACAAAGCAGACCAAATTAATCAGATAATCGACTGCACTCAGTGTCTTTTGAAGAGACACATGCTTACTCAGCAAACTTGCAATATTTATGATAAACAATCTGTTCCTATTCATAATAGATTAAAAAATGTTGGACAGGATGTTTTGTCTGCACTGTTGAAAGTAAATGGGTAGTTGTACAAGCATTGCTTATTAGTGGAGTATGCTTTAATGGAATGATGTAATTTCTTTAAATTATACTATTGATGGTGCAAAAGTGATCAATTTGACATGAAACAGGAGCTTTTCAAATGACTCAGTACAGTAATCTTTGAGCTGACAAGTCTTATTCCTTCAGTGGGGCACTCATTTGACATTGGCATTCTTGCTTTCTAATATTGAACCATTTACCAAAAAGCATAAAACATTTGACAGAACTGGAGACCTATTAGCAAACTGACAGGCTAACCTGAAATAAAATTAATTGGAAGTTAACACTACATTAAGTATATGTCGACTACTTGAATGGGGAAAAATAAGCCTTCATTAGCCCTCAGGCCCTGGTGATTCTGAATGGTTTGTTTAATGAAACATAAAACCACCAGCGATTTCTGAAAAAAAAAGAATGGCAAGACTTTTGGCAGCAGCTCAAATTTGTCTTGTGTTAAAGGTTAACTGTGCTAAACATCACACTTCTAAGGTTTCATTAAAACCTACCACTGACTCAGATGCTCTATCATTTAGGGTTATCTTACTAATGTTAGCAGTCGCAGAAGCTTCTTAATTTTCTTAGGAAATGTCTGTGATGAATTTAGGGTGGATTTGGTAAGGTTTGATTTAGGTCCAGATTCACCTCTGTCCCAATGGAGTTTTTGCTTTATACTGGATCCCATTGGGGTGCTTGAAACTAAGCTGCTGTTTCAGTAAAGTCCATGAAAACACCAGGTAATTTTGCTTTGTTTCAAAAACTTCAAAAATAATATTTACCTGGTAATTTATGGGATGCCCCAGGGGAGATGTGACAAAGAGGATATGTTGGATCAAGAGAAACATTACTTGTACCTTAAATGTTACACAAATATTACATGCAGTCATTATTTCTAGTATTTTAACATGCATTAACAATGTTAATGCAGTATTTGAAATGGTTGCCAAGACGATGCGCTAACCATTGTGTTTGGCGTGCATTGTGTTATATTTCAGAACAGGAATCAACCACAATATCAAAATATGTTTTTCAAAAAGATCACGTAGCTATTTTTTGGCTCTGCTACTTATATGAAAAAAAGTAATTCACTGTTCTGGCTTAATTTGCATTTCGGGTCTCAATATTTGAACATGTTTACAAGCTGCTAACCAAGATCATGCAACAGTCTATTGACACAGGGGTTGTACCGACAGACTGGAGAATTGCAACGTAATATCGAGCCACAAAAGGGAGACAAAACCAAACCAGGTAACTACAGACCAATAAGCCTGACTTCTATTATATGTAAACTTATGGAAACTACCAGGGGTCACAAATGGAGATTAGATAAAGGGGCATTCAGAACAGAAAATAGGAGGCACTTTTTTACACAGAGAATTGTGAGGGTCTGGAACCAACTCCCCAGTAATGTTGTTGAAGCTGACACCCTGGGATCCTTCAAGAAGCTGCTTGATGAGATTCTGGGATCAATAAGCTACTAACAACCAAACAAGCAAGATGGGCCGAATGGCCTCCTCTCGTTTGTAACCTTTCTTATGTTCATATGTTCTTATGTTACTAATGCACAAGAGAGTGTGCTGCTAGTTTCTATAAAAACTTTACTTCCCACACAGACATCATAATGGTGATCATTAGATGCAGAAATGTGATTAATTAGCTGTGTGCATTCCCATTTGTCAGAATGTAATGTACTTTTGTTGCTGATAAAATGTTTTTTTCATAGGGTTTGGAGGGAAGAAAGCACAATGGGAAGGAAGAGGGCAAATCGCTATTTTTTTGATGCAACCATAATCTGGAAAGTGTTGCAATGGGTAATGATGATGATGTGCTATTAGACAGACACTGAATCTCACCTGCCCTGTTGTTCTTGCGCTTTGTTTTTCAATAGGATGGGACTGTGGTGTGGTGTGGTCACACTGCATGTAATTAGCTACTGGGGAGTTCAGACCTTGATCTGCTCCCTCCTTGTTGTCTATCCACTAGACAACAACAATAAAGTATAACAATGACTGACTACATTAAAATAGGATAATTAAATAGAATGTGGCACCCACACTTTATTTTTCAAATAGAAACACATATCTGAAATTCATAAGTTTCCAAAGGTTATTATGTTTTGTGAATAAAATGGGTACAGTTTGATTACTCTTTTGAGATGCCTGTGCTGTGAATAACAAAATCCTTGACAGCCCATGATTCTGTGTTCAGAATTGACCAACTAAATTATGCTCCTGTTGCAGCCTAATATTAGGGCGTGTTTTCGCTACAGTCAATACAGGGAAAAATGCCAACAAATTTCCAGCAAATTAGATACATTCTCCTATGAAATGTTAACATTAAAAGAAAGAAAATCTGTTCTGCATGTGCAGTATATCAATAACAAAGCAAACTGACACACTGAAATCAGGAAGCGAAAGGGCACATTTGAACAATGTCAGGGTGATGTTGCAGGAAGTTTTTTTATTATTATTATTAACGTTACAGTCTTAAGAGTTACGTTTTTAGAACATATACAATAATGTTTCAATTCAAACGTGCTGTAATATAACATATGATATTTTGTGGTAAAAACGATGGTTTGGTTTCATGTGATCACCACCCACCAGAGACATGCAAAAGTAGTATTGGAGCTTTTAAAAGTAGAATTGGAGCTTTTAAAAGTAGAATCAGAGCTTTTAAAAGTAGAATCAGAGCTTTTAAAAGTAGAATTGGAGCTTTTAAAAGTAGAATTGTGTCTCTTTCCATCCTCCTCCAAATAATCGTCTCTGACAAGGACAATTGTGTTTGTTTTTTCAGGCGGTATATTTTATTTAATTGAAAACAATAGTGACTGGGGTAAAATAACCAAATAATCATCTTATCCTGGTTTTTATATCAATCTGAATTCAAACAATTTGCATCTGTTTCTGAAATTTGAATCTCAAATTATAATTAATTGTATAGAAAATACAGTAGGCTGTCCATCATTATTTTCACGTAACATATACAAATAGGGAAACGTAGGTAATGTACAGTATTTTAATTGAAAAATAATAATATATACATATATTTTTTGAAAAATCTTTATAATGTTAAAAATAAAACATCTAAATAACTAAGTAATGACAGAAAGCTGATAATAAAATGTATTGCTCTGTCCTTGTAATCACCAGGTTAATGGGCTGGAATAAAGGGCTTATTAAGCAGCAGTCTCATGGTGGTCTTTATTATGGCGCTTTACTATACAGATAATGGGCTCTATGGAATACTTAAATTGGAATTTTAAGATGATAGTTCTAAAGATTATATTTGAAAAAGCATGTGAAGTTTGTGGGCCCTAAGTATAGTCATTTACCCACTGTTATTACAACTAAATACATAATGTATGAATTATTATTTATTTCTTAGCAGACACCCTTATCCAGGGCGACTTACAATTGTTACAAGATATCACATTATTTTTATATACAATTACATTATTTTTAAAACATTATTTTTACATACAATTACCCATTTATACAGTTGGGTAAAGTGCCTTGCTCAAGGGTACAGCAGCAGTGTCTCCCATCTGGGATTGAACCCACGACCCTCCGCTCAAGAGTCCAGAGCCCTAACCACTACTCCACACTGTTGCTCTACTACTCCACACTGCTGAAGAACCTCCACGCAGGAGAGGTGCTTTGTGACACAGGGATGAGTACGGGGCTTCCCCATGGCTCGCGGAGAGCCACCCTCGCAGAGATGAGACCGAACCGATCAGCCTCCAGGCTAGGAAGCAACCGATACTTCCCCCAAGGGGAACCTAGATGTGTGAAAATGGGAAAACAAGAGAGGTCGGGAAGTGAGATGGTGGAAAACGAGGAACGCAAGACAGAGAGCAAGGCATGACTTGGGGTTTAAATAGGGGTTCGGCAGATATTTTTTGGTGAATTGCCTGATGGATTCATTTGAATCTATGCAGTGTGGAGTAGTGGTTAGGGCTCTGGACTCTTGACTGGAGGGTCGTGGGTTTAATCCCTGGTCGGGGAAACTGCTGTTGTACCCTTGAGCAAGGTACTTTACCTAGATTGCTCCAGTAAAAACCCAACTGTATAAATGGGTAATTGTATGTAACAATAGTGTGATATCTTGTAACAATTGTAAGTCGCCCTGGATAAGGGCGTCTGCTAAGAAATAAATAATAATAATAATATTGGCAGCATGGAATGTGGGGGGGGGGGGGGGTTGTAGCCCTCATTCCTGCCACCCAAACCACAAACAAAGTTACAATAAAAACTAACTTCAATGGATACCTTTAGTATTGCTTTCTCTAATGTAATTTACTGTAATATTTATAGAAAACCAAAAAGAAAATACGTAGTAAGTGCTGTAATGTTTTAATTGCCTACTGTATGTTCTTCATAGCTCAGCCATAGCTGATAAGCAGTGTTCCTATTATTTACTGACTGTGATGCTGCCAAGGCTTGCTCTTGGCTGAGCTGCTCTTTCACAGTGCTGACCTTGGCCTCACATGCAAGTCTAGACCAGACAGCTGCAGAGATACAGCAGAGGCCCAGATGTTACCCTGAGTTCTCAACTCCGGGGAACAGCAATATGAAAACAGCACTGTCGGCACAGGAAGTAGCTGGTGCAAAGGCAGCCTGCCACCTGATGCTGTTGGTTTTACACTTTAGATTTGTTTACAGCTCAGTCAAGCCAGTGGAAAATATATACTGTACAAGTAAAATAAGTAATTTCTCCCTTTTATACTGAAATTGTTACCAAGTTATATATTGTCACCTTTAACTAAAAGCTTCTTCTGCATAAAGCATTCTGAAAATGCTCCCAGCAAAATATAGTTGGAATAATGCCTGGATCAATTCCCTCAGACTTGTTTACATATATTTCTTAGTAAATCAGAATGCTTTACATCTTTTTTCAAAATTAGGGACCAAAGAATTCATCTTGTTTAAAACTATAATATATATTTTAGGGATTGACATTTCTGAGCCAGACAACCATGTACAATATATTGACAGTATACTGTCTGTGGAATGGTGCATTTATTATAAACATAAATTCATTAAAATTCAGTTGCAAGTATTATTTTAGTAAATATCTTATCACATGTGAAACCCTGTCATTTACAGTTAAACAGAACACATGAAGTAAAATATTTTTTGGGTAATTAATTACCACACTATCTACCTTATTAATTAATAAGTATTTTGATTATATTTAATGTATTACAGACCATAGAACATAGAGCAAAAAGACACTTTATGAAATTATAATTCTGGCATAATGCCCTGTCATTTTTCTAACTGGAATAATGCATATTTTAAAGAGCTTTATTTTATTGTAAATCTTAAAATGAGCTCTCAACAGATGAATGCGTCTTTAATGGATTTTGTAACAATTCTTCATTCCTATTAGAATTATGATTTATTGAATTACCTTAATAAAGCTGAATTCATAATCTGCCCTAATCATGGTGATATTTCAGCATTTACCAGAAGAATATCATTTAAAAAAAAAAATGTGTGACAAAATGTGCAGGGTGGCTTATAAGCTTAATTCTCTTCCTACCTCATCTGCTGGATAAATAAGACTTTAAGTAACTCATATTTCAAGTGATTTATCATATTCCACACAACCCCAGGAAATAAAGATAAGTGTTAAGAAATCCATGTATTTTGATCATAACATTTACATATGTCTATTCTTGTTAATATACGTAATGTAATGTAAGTTAACACGTCGCTTGAAGGGTGTCTCTTATTCTATAAGAGATGTCATCTCGCGCAATTTGGGCGAGAGGACCGCGAAGCGAAGCTGAGCCGATCTGGCTGCACAAACTGTGCGAAATGATGTCTCTTATACAATAGGAGACACCCTTCACACAACATATTGACTTATTATAAATCACACACATAAGGATTATATAAATAAATGAAAATAACTTTTATTTCCGTTAAATATAACATTCAACCCCCTTTCTCCCCATTTAATAATGGTTTGGTCCAGGATCGACCATAACTGACCTACAATAGCCGATCTGTGATGTGCTTTCAGGCTACTTACATGTGAGGAAACTTTATTAAAAACAAATGGCTCCAGTATTTCTACTAACCTACTGTGCCCCCTTTCGACCGACGTCCCAGCACCAATGATGCTCAGTCCTAAACTCCACCCCCCATATGTGTTATACACAAGAGAGAAACATAAAACAGAGCAAGAACATACAACAAACCATGGCAATCAATTTGGAAAGGGCCAACACTAACAGCGGACCGGACTGACACCCCCCAGTTGGCCGTGAATGCATCTGCAGTTATCCGAGTTACGGAGACCAGTATGACCAGTATCCCCCCCTAAAAATAGCCACATGTTCTATGGGGACTACCCCCAAGCATTGCTACAAAACTACTCTATACCAATTTAAAAGGTCCTTTTTTTTTCTTCACAACACCCTTAGCCAGTCAGGGTTCTCATATTCACACATTTGACCTTGACTGTGAATAGAGAATCTTCATGTGCACAAATCCTATTCTATCATTCCAATATGCATCACTGATAAAAGAAAAAAACACATTAACTATCTGCAGATCCGCCTCATGGATGATGCACACAAGTCTGGCTCCCATTCCTGTAGCTTTCGTTTCATTATTTGCACGGCATCCCATGGAAGATTTGAATAGGTTTATATGGTTTTGTGCTGTCATATACACATTTTTATAGGGGATGCACTTGCAGATTTGATGGATCTCTAAAGTGCTTTCACCTTCATAAATATAAAGGCGTGACAATCAAGACTTGAATCCATTTCCCTACTTCTTATTAACATTATATGCAAAATTATTCTTGGTCCCCTTAATGTTGTGATGGAGATCTTTTTGTTCTTCTATTGTTTTAATCTAATGATATGCATATTTTAAAAGCATCAGCTTTGAATATTTAAAAAGTATACACTTTGATGGTACTCTACCAGGTCAATTTGCACAATTAAAGGAAAAGGTGAGCAAAGAGATAGGGGACCAATTATGATATTGCAAATAAGATCTTGGTTAATCCTCATACATCACCCCTCTAATAAAGAAATATATCTATCAAATCTATAAAAGTCAAAAATGAATTGCATTAATAACCAGCACAATAGGCTGTAAATGGATTAAACCAACAACAGCAAAACATATTTTAAGGCAGAAAAAAGCATAGTGCTGTAAAATTTTAAAATATGGAACATAACGTTAGGAAACAAAACCTAGTAATTTCATTTCCTTTACCAACATGGCATTTATGTAGGAGTATAGTCCCTGTTCAAATCATAGCATATTTAGAAATAATATGTTTTTGCAATAAACAGAATGCACAAGAAACAATATTTATTTGTAACACACCAAGATGCATTTCCCACTGTATAGGATATTAAAATGTAATACATTTTGGCAATACTAGTTTACAGGGTTTTGTTTTTTCATATGTTATTTGTGTTGTTTTTGAGATGGCTCTGTTCCTCTGAGTGACCCTTGACCTGGAATTAAACCAATGACATCTGAATTAAATGGCAACTACAGGTACTGAATGTACACCACTAAACACAAGTGAGTCTTTAAGCTAAGCATGCATTGTGTGTGTATACATTTAAAAATAAAGTATATCAATGCTTCTCTATAGTATACAGTTGCACATTGACCCATAAACCCTGGATATTTGAAACACTACACCTGAAAGGTTCAATAGTATTTTTATTTGTTATGCCATACACATTTACAACTCCATTAGTCTTGCTCTGCTATAAACGTCCATATATTCTGTAAAGAATTAGATTAATACACTTGTGATTCAGGGGTATTTTCTTTGCCAAAGATTAATTTATTGATCAGGATTCATTTTACAAGGATGAAACTAGACTCCCCCTGAAAGAGACATGTGCAGGTTTGTGGTTGCTTAGGGAATGTTAGTATGTGAAATGCCCATTGGTCTGTTTCTCCTTTCAGAAGAAGTGTAATATTGACTTTGAAAGGTTATTTGTAAAGTCATATTTTCTTTTACATTACCTAGCAACCATTCGTCTAGGAATAAAGAGACATTTTTTTCTTTGCAATCAAATGTTGAAAATAGAAACTAAACAAAGCCATTCTTGAACTCAACACAGCAGTGGTCTTGTTTCATGTCCCACAGAAGAAAAAAGTATTTCTTTCTCAGCTCTACTTTTAGTTGAATTTAAACTAGAATTAAAATTAGACACAGAAGACCCCAATGGTTTGACTCATGACATGGGAGCCAATACTCTTCATGGATATTAAAGAGCCAATCTATGACAATCTCAAGGAAAAGAGCAAAGATGTTGATCCTGGTGTCTGTAAATAGAATGAACGTACCTGTACATTAGAGGTTCCATTTCAGTTGATCTAACCGACAAAACTAACTTTAAATTAGTACATAAATAAATGCAAATTACATCAGCAGAGGTCGATGCCAGTTATGTTGGTTTTGTGAACTGCACTTTTAGTAACTGGGCCAAGACTTCCAGAACCTTTAAAGAACTCAACAGCTATTGTATACAATCCAATAAGAAAGCTTATTATGACGGATGAGAAGAAAGAAGAGAACGGAAACGACCAATCCCATGATACTAATTCTTGTATTTGTTTAATGTGAAAAGAATGCCAGACAATGGGCTGCAGCAATGTTAAATAATGGAACGTCAGATTCATTGTAAGTAAAACCACATTGCAGGACACAGGAAACATCAATATTAAATGGTGAAAACATTCCAATATATAAAGAGAACAATTGTACACTATGTGAGAATTATTTTATTAGAGTCCACTGGTTCTCAGACAGAGAATAGACTTTGTGGCAACAGCTCCTGCCCTGCCTTCCATTGAAAAATCTTTAGAATTACACAACATGTCTTTCTATTTCTATGAAATCATATCCTGAATCACCAGTACTTTTTCAGTTGCTTTTTTATGTATTGAATTTTAAAGAATCTGCTGTACACTGTATATTGTACCTGGAATACAGTACTGGTATATATCTATGTTGTCTGCCTTTCTGCCTTCCCAGGTAACTTCAATAGATGTTTAAGCATCATTGTCTGGAGGTTTCTGTTGGCATATCTTGAAATACAGTAAGCTTAGTAACAAGCTCAGTTACAAGCACATCTTAAGTATAATAGTCATTTACCATAAATCAGAGAAAAAGCTCCACAGATATAACACCTGTAGTAATGTGTTATTATTGCTGTGTTGCTTAGGGTACAATAACAGAAATAACAGGTAGACTGGTTATCAAGGTAATATTTATCCTGCCAGTGTTAGTAAAAACAAGCCAAAGTCATTCTCAGGTTTACCAGGTGATGCGGCTCGATTATTTAATTTAGATAATGTCTTTGATATTAAAGTTTACGTTTCTTTCTATCTGCTCAGTTTTAGGAAAGATATTGTGAGCTCAGCCGTGGCTGGTCCAGCACCAGTAAGCTGTCTACTTAGGCTGGGGTACAGTTTCATCCGGGGCTATGTTTACAGTGAGTTGTGGCACTCAGAATGGGAAGTTATTTTTCTAGAATTTCTTTTTCTTTTCATGTCATCATGCTATACTTTTCTAGATTCTGGAAATGCGCATTCCAGGTGTGGGGTAGGCCAGTGCCAATTTGGTACAATTTACATCGTTCCATGGGTCAAAAGGCATCAAATTCAAGAGACACACTGAAGAATCGTCATCTTACTGAGACAGATATACATGTCTTCTGTAATCCCATTGCAAGTTTTGTGTTAAGAAATGCTTGTTGCACAACTTCAAAACAATTGGGCCAGTGAAACTCCGTATCAAAAAAATGAATGCCAACCAGGAAAAGGGCAGGGAGCTACAGCAGTGCTTCCCTAGAACGGTAAATTGTTAGGAATTTCACAAAAGACTTCTCTGAATAACCTCAAAACAGGTTCTTCTGTTTCTATTGTACATTTATTTTTATTCATCCACAGTATAAATACAATATGCAGTAAATGAGTGAAATCTCATCAACACGCTGAGCTGTTTTTTTTAGATCAGTCAATAAACTCGTTGCTAATGGTCCTTAAGATCAAAGCATTAAATCCTGCTGTTGAATTTTTTAAATACAAAATACTTCTCTTATAGTAGTTATAGTTTTTCTTTGAATTAATTGATGTTAAAGTGTAGATACTCTGATGGTTGCAATGCTAAGTAACCAAAAAACAAAGCACATATTAACTTACCTAGTTAAAAAAATAAATAAATAAAAATAAAGTCGCAGCAGCATGTTTAGCCCAGAACATTAAGAAATCTCTCTTGTGCTAAGAGGGCATTGAAAACATTTAACCAACAATTACATTTAACCATCCTTGGAGATAAAAATAAATAAATAAATAAATAAATAGAAAGCAGAGATGACCAGTAGAACACTCCAGTTACATCTGCTGTAGACCTAAATGGCCACGATTAAGTAAGTAAAATTGGAACATTCCTGAAATATCATTATAAAATCTTATAAAGTTGTTGTAAACACCCTTTTAATGCAATGCCTGTTTAATTAATGGCACATTCCATGATGTGTGATATCTGAACTATTAGCACAGCCCCTCCTTGTTTATAAAATGACACTCCCAGGAGTAATAGCGCCACAATCATAGCATGCTGCCTCTTATTTGTGTTGTAAATGTAGCTAGTATGTGTGAAATAAAATGAACGTGTTGGAAAAAGTATTTTCATGTATCACCCCCAGAAACAGACAGCAGTAAGTAAATCCCAGTGTATAGAGGGGCAGTTCTCCTCACTTATTATACAGTTCCTTCTGTTTCTGTAAGTTTTATATCATGCACAACAACAATAATAATGATAATAATAATAATAATAATGGTACAAGATTTTCTTTTTTTATCACACACATTGTTTTCATGGTTTGGGTTTCTTTGAAACCAAGTTTCTGCAGGCAGGCGGGAAGGTGTGTTCAGAGATTGCCTCAATCCCCTACACCTCCCTGCTTTTGTTAAATAACATAGAAGAGATGTACAAGTTGGCTAGCTTTCTACTGTTATTATATATGGCATTGAAGCTGAGCACCGGGTGCATGTTGTAATCTTTTGTTAACAGTCTACACACGCACGCTCAGGTAATACATATATATAGTTTGATCTACCATCAAAGAAACACATTAAAACTAACAAAGCAGAAAGGACACAGGAGTGAAGGCAGTTTTTAAAATGACAATTTAATGAAAGTATTGAGACGATGTTGACAAGCTGGTGGAAAAACGGCTGTTGTCCAAAAGCCCCTGAATGATTGAGCAGCATTTTTTAAGGGTCTTAAAAAAATCTGTTGCGAGTCTGCAGCGATATTGACAGCAGGTCAAGCATGACCTGTGAGCTCCAGTAATACAACTACCAAGCTTTTAAAACTTTTGATAGAAATGTTCAATTATATCAAGTCAACCGCAGTTGTCTTTTGATGTACGTCAGGCAACGTAATTTGTCTTCAAAGGTTATCACATTGTATACACAGAAACACCCCAAAAATAAACTGTTGAAGGATATGGCAAGTTATGTCAAAAAGCAATCTGCCCTGGTCAGGCATTTGATTAAAAATGTCATGAGGTAGCTTTGCAACAAAATAATAGTGCAATAAAAGCAACATAATATACAGCTTGCACTATACACTTAAAACAATAAGATTACTACAGTGAAGACTACACATAAAGTCTTACATTTGAAGGTCTGTGCTCTAGTGCAAATTTGAAATAAAATACACTGATATTCATTACACAATTCTAGACTGTTGGTAATGAAACAAACAACAGTCAAATCATTTTTTTAAAACTAGTCACCAAAACTATTCACACACTCCCATTTGTTTAATACAAAATGTTCCTCTTTACATTGGCATCATTACCACTTAGGATATATTTGTGCAAATGATGAGAAGTTGATATAACTACTGTTTAAAATGTCTCAAGCTGAAGTTAATGAAAAACATGAAAACATATGGTATGCAAGTTGCACAATACAGTATATGCAGCTTATACAAACTGAGTGTTAAAAAAAACCCAAAACATTGATCAGACTCATTTCACCCTATTAAAAGCACATCACAAGTCTGCATGGGTGTCATAGGTGAGGCTTGATTTGATTATAAATTGCCTATGTTTTGTCTTGTTATTCAAAAGTTTTGCATAATTGGGAAGTGTCAGCTACAGCTTATATACTGTACATGTCCTCTCTGTGACTAAGAGCTGCTGCTCAATTACTCCATATATAAGTGTCTTCTGGTGGAGCATGCATGTCCATTGTTTCTCATATCTGAGCAGCACATTTTCTGTTGCTTTAGAAGTTACATCTCCTAAATCAGAATGAATTCATCTCAGCAAATGTCACTGTTGTCTAATTTATTAGGCTGGGGCTAGAAATCTTTGCTAGTGATGGAGCACAACCATATTGATTTCTTGACAATTAAGCCAGGGTAGATAAGGTTGTATCGCTCACATGCGTGACATAGTATTTCTTGATTATGGAAAAGCCCTCAAACACACTTTAATGAGCATATATTGAAAGTATTTTATATTACCATAAATTGCCTAAAGTCATAGACCATTGTCTTACATTTTTGGGTAGTCAGCACTGAGTGATTTATACATAACTAGCAATGCGTCTTGGAAATATTCCTTTTGGACAACAGCAAATCATTTCTCCATGGGTTTAGCCCTCTGAAAAAAAAATGTCATGTCCATAGCATTAGCTGACCTACATAGAGATAAGATGCCATTTCTGTAGATGGAAGACAAAAAGGACCTAATATAAAACCATGTTACACGACTCATCTAACGCTCATGCATTAAATATTATGTACTGGCATTAGTTACATTTATTTTAATGGTAAATGGTTAAATATGACCAGTATACCAGCCTTTTTGATAGCTGTATATGAACATAATTGTTAAGGTGTAAAATGACCTAATCCTTTTTTTATAGTAAGTGTCTCTAACAACACTGCAATTGCACACATGGTTACTAAGTAATTATATTGTAAATACACAACCACATGTGTAAATAAAACACAACCATATTAGAGCTCTGTGAGCTTGGCAAAACCCACCTGGCCAGAGGATGGCCTAGGCTTTCAAAGAGAACCTTTGCTTTCACTCCCAGATTTAGTCAAATTTACGAATTTACACTGGATTGATCCAAAGCCCTTGTAAATTCATGTGCCACATCCATCTCCCCATCTCTTTTTCTTTTATACCTTGTCATAGTTTCATTAATCGACAACTGGGTTGTAGCACTAGAGGTTCCTGGTTATGATGGTGGGTTTTTTAAGTTAATATGCATTTTAGACTGCAGATGTTCAGTAATTCTAGTAGCAGTTGTTACTGGCACAATATGTACAGTAACTCAGCACTACTTGCACATGAGTACTTGTCTTACACAACAACATATTTATGGTCACGGACATATTCTTGTGGGGATTTTGCATGTCGAGGCATGTTTTTAATCGCGTCCACAATTTGTAAAATTGTTTTAAATCCCACAAGCATGTACAATCCCCCCCTTATCTACGGAATGTCCAATAGAAACGTAGGAATTTGTTTTCTACCTTGTTTAATTGGCCAATGATTTTACAACTTAGCCCTGGTGTGCCAATATATTACCAGGCACACATGATGACTGCCCATGCAGTAGATTTTTGTTAATTACTTATCCCATGTGCCTAAAAGTGTTATGCATTTAACCAGAATAAGAAAGAAATGCGATTCACAATTGTATGCAATTCAAGTATACAATTGAATGTATTACACTATGTTACTGATAATTGTATAAAACTGTTAGCACCTGGTCTATGCAATTAACAAAAATCTACTTTAATATGACTTAACATGATGTGCTTCTGGGGGGGCTGGCAACAGTCTACAGAGCCCTGTTTGCTTAAGTTTAAAACTCTGGAGAACAGCTCTAAACCATATGTGTAATTACTGTTTTAATATAGTGTGATTACAGTGAAGTTTAGAGGCACTTAATGTAAAGTGCTACCCATTTTTACACACCAACGTCAACCTCCAGTTCTAAGTTTGAATACTGCTATATGATATGAGGTATAAAAAAGAACCCCTTTTGGCATTTATCTTTTCTTATTTAACAACTGTATTTATTTGGGATATGCATGCTGTTATGAGCATGGTTAAATTACATATTAAGATTGTGCAGGTCTTTGCTTTTCATTGTGTTTCTAGTATAAATTGTAGCTCAAAGCCATTGCTTTGACTGTGACAATACTATTATGAATTCAGCATAATGTAATTTGGTGAATTTTACAAAAACTCTCTCACCTACAGTTTAGTCCAGTACCTTCAGATGCCTATATAACTAACAAGGGATCCAATAAACGGATCCAAAGGATAATTACATGACTGACACTTTATCTTAACAGATAAATATACAACTTTGTAAAACAAGTGACAATTCTGGCCATTATGATTTTAAACAGCATCTGAGATGCAGTAGCCAACTCTAAAAATAAAGTTGCCCTGTGAACCTTGTAAAACAAGACGAGATAGTATAGTATGCTCACGGCTTTTATCATTTTTTGTAGAGAATGACAAAAACAGGCACTGAAGGCTGCAAAGTTGAAGTACACAACTCTGCCTGCTGTACATGTGAGGAAACTCATTGATCTGATACAGCTGATGCCTGAATTAACAGTCTGTTAAGACATTCAACAAAGTCACTGACACCAACGCTATGTTTTTGGTTGGATGTGAACAACTGAACTAAAACTATATTAACCAAATAGCGATGCAACACATTTTTAAATAGAGGCTTACCGTAGTTCTAGGGGCAAGGCTGAGCTCGCTACGCTAATCCTATTGGTTCACTGACCAGTGCGTATCGGGCGCGGTCTAGATACAGTATAAAATAGATACAGAAAATAAATATCACTACATGCTAGAAATGCAAATATACATACATTATTTATTTATATAGTCACAGCTCTCGATAACAGAAATTCAATCAAATGCTCTTTGAAAAAGCAACTATGCATGTGATGACAATTCTATATATATATATACACACACATATATACACAGAGTATTTGCTTTATTTATTTATTTACTATGGTTGTTATTCTACTGTACATTTGTTTACTGCAGGCTCTGTTGATGATGTGCTTGGCTAAACAGGGGCAACTCATCTTCAATCTGTCTCCTTGTTATAGTAATAAAGGCATAAGCGTGCATGTCTGTGTGAACACATTGCACTGAATTAAGACCCACAAGCATCTACACAATCTCAAAATGTCAGATTCCATATCTGAAAAACCTAAAAACAAAGAACAGAAATATTCGTCCACACCACCAGCTCTTTACAATAAACAACAAACTATTCCACTACAATCAGCACTCTTTTGGCTTGCAGTGTGAAGCAAGGTGCGCATGCGTTAACCCTTTGCGGTCCTATGTCGGACCTGGTCCGACATCGTAATTTTTCCTTTCCGGTCCAATGTCGGACCCTGTCCGACATCATCAAAAAGACGCAAAAAACAAGTCTCTAGTTGTTTTTTCTCCAGAAAAAGCTGAGAAAACCATTCAATGGCCGAGTGAGACCGATAGGAGCCGAGAGAAGCCGAAAAAAAAATAAAAATGGGCGTATCTCATGAATACTGATAGACCCGGCATCACGTAGATAACACAGACATAAACAAACAAGATAGCTGCTTCTGCATCCAGCGCTCAAAGAATATCACAGACATTTGCAGAGCTTTATTCAGATGTTATAGTAATAAAATAACGACTTGGATCGCATTATTGAGAGGAGGGGGGAGGGCGGAGGGGGGGATCGGGGGGAGGCAAAATGTACTAGGTCTGAAAATGTCTGTGGGTGGCACTGCCTGTTCTAGTTAAATTGAGTAATCCTGCTATCATTGTAACTAAGTATTTGGAAAAAAAATCTCGACTCAAATGCACAAACTGTATTGAAGCCTTTTGTAGAGCCTGTTTCCCTTAGGTTTTATTATAACAGTGAAAATGGGTTGTTTTATATACTGTACAATTGGAATAATGCTATTGGGGATTTCAAAACTGACATGTACTCTCACTAATTGGTTCCTCTTAGTAGGCTGTTATCCCTCTGTAGTCCATAAAAGTGAGTAATTGCTTTTATTCCATTCAACGTAAAGGAACCTTCAGGAATTTGTAATTAAAGCTTTTCATAGTTGATGCTGGACTGAAGTCAGAATTACGGACAGGTGTATGCAGCTGTAAAAAGAAAAGCACAGTCAAGTGGTTGACACATAGACTTTGTAAACAAAACAAACATATGGCTGAATGGCCAAGTAAATTAAGGACATGCTTCCTGGCTTCTCTATAACACTGTTCTTGTATCAGAGCAATAGTTTTAGACAATGGTAGCTGGTCTATAACTGTCTGCAAGCTTTCTTACAGTGAAACAGGTTAAATAAAAAGTGCACCAGCTCTTTTATGCAAAACTGCAACCTTAAAGTCTCTCAGCTTAGCTCAACGGTGATGGTACAGCCGCGCCACCTTGAATGAACGTTGCAGTCACTCTTGCATTTCCCCTGGCAGGTCCATCACAGACAATTGTCATCATTCGACTACTGGTAGAAATCTACCAACCGACATGGAAATACTCATGTGGGGGATGGCCCCTTATATTGAAACATTTCAATTACACAATTGCAACATTTACATTCAGAAATTATACAATTAATCACACATTTTAAAGACAAGGCAGTTCTCCCAAGCTTATTTAAAAACCACCACATCCATACAAATTTTAACCACAGCATGGGCTTGGCATTAATAATACTGGTCTATGCCACTGAACTCTGAAGCCACCTGTAATCTGTTTATGATTTTAAAAATAACAAACAATGTATACAACAAAATAAAAATAGTGCTATATAAAATATTTTTTAACAAAATATTTCAACAAGAATAAATATTGAAAATAAGTACTGCAATTGAAAATAAGTCATTTCTAAAGGCGTTTGTTTGTATATATAGATCAATTAAAGAGTTGATCGCAGATTTTTTTTTTTTTACAATTTAAATGGTAGAATTTAATTTTTTCATATAAAATAAAATCAACCAATAAAACATCTGCATTTTCTCCACGGCAGTCCAATCATAAGTGAGCAGAGGCGGGACATACACCGTTGATGGTATGCTCCATTTCAGTTGAAGGTCCTGTGAGTTTAACCAATGGCAACGTCAAAGATCTGCCCTGGTTTTGCAGCTGTCCAATCATTAGTGAGCAGAGGCGGGGCATAAATATGCTAGGATGCGCGGTGTAGGAATAGCTGAATTTCGCACGATATTGCTAATATTATAGAGACCTTTATTGAGAATTATATTGAGAACTATGAAGAGATATTTAGAATTGCTTTTTACAAATTAAAAAAAAAATGTTATCAGGAAACAGAGACATTGTAGTCGATTTGATTACGAATCAATTTTCAAGAAAACTTTGAAGAAGACACTTAAACGCTTGATTGATTCTGTTGTTTACCTTGGCAAGCAAGAACTGCCATTCAGAGGGCACGATAAAGGCACCAGTTCCTCAAATAGAGGTAATTATGTGGAATTATTTTTTCTGATTTCTGACTATAACAGGATGTTAAGCAATCGCTTGTCAATAGCCACAGTATTCTTGGGCACCTCTAGATTCAGAACGAAAAAAAAAGCAGTACAGGAAGCCAAGTACGTAGCTGTACTGGTAAATTAAGATGATGGAAACGCAGCTCAGCTGACTTGTGTTTTCAGGTATGCGACTGGCAGTGGCCTAAAAGAACAGTTGTTCTGTGGAAATGTGTTACATTTAGAAAAATAATAAAAGAAATGCTTTTAAAAAGACCAAATTCCCATTGAGCTTATTTCTTTTAGATTCTATTGATTTTTTAGTATTACTATGCAGGACAGCCGCTATAAGATCGTTACCTTTATTAAAAAATGTGCACGGATCAATCAACTAATGCCCATAAATTAACCAATCAAAATTTTTAATTGACTGACAGCACTAATTAAATATATATATATATATATATATATATATATATATATATATATATATATATATATATATATATATATAATCTTCAGAAAATGCCTTGACACATCCTGGCATGAATGAGAATGAAGACAATGAAGTCAGGACGAAAGCCTTTACCACCCCAAAGGTTACAGCACTGCTTTGCTAGCTTAAAGCTCCTGCTTCCACAGAGCACGACAATCAAATTACCCACCTACACTTCAAATACATTAAGAGTCCCCAGATCAATCATGACCCAACAGCGCTTTCTACCTAAAACTGAAAAATAATGTTTAAGAAAGGGACCTATTATGCCAGCACATGAAAAGGACTGTGGTATTTCCCAGCTATATAGGGCCATAGCACAAAGGTCCAAACTGCCACAGTTTCCCCTCATGTTTCCTTCAATGACACATGGGAACTCAAGGTCTTGAGTGCCTAATTTACTTGGAAAGGAATCGAACTGCCAGCACATAACCACCAGTTTCACTTGGGAACTTCATTGTTCATGAGGGTGCTGGGGGAAGAACTTCACATTCCTTCAGCTGCATAAATGAACGAACTGTTCAAATAAGAGCCAAGCTCAATGAATTTGTTTTTATTTAACTAAAATCCCAGGACAAAAAAAGAGAAACAAAACAACAGCCTTTCCAAAACGAATTAGGTCATTTTCAAGCATTTTTTTTTTCATTGTACCGTATTGCTGTACAAAATTTAACCACATTTTGAGATTTGAGTTTATAAAAAAAAAAAAAAGAATAATCCTTTGGATGGTACTGTTTAAACATTTAAGTAATCATAACCAGCCTTAATGGGTTTGTAAAAATGCTAGCGGTATCAAATGTTTACAACGTAAGAATGTATTTATTTGTATACATGTGATATTCCTTTTGCTGGCCTCTTTGTTCCCAGGTGAATATCATTTATTTTTATGTTTACTTTCGGTCTCAAGGTGGCAGCAGACCCTGTAAACTGAATACCCTGCACAAAAGGCACATCTCTTCTGCCTTTGGACAGGATTAAACAGAGCTGAAAGTATGATATGAGAGATTTATGAGAAAAACATCACTGTTTTTCCTGTTAAGTCCTTATGAAAACAAAGCTATTTTGCCTTGTTCTGATGTGGTTTGCTTTAAACATTTAGGAGAGCATATAAAATTCAAGCAGTATGTTGGAGCACTTGGGTACATGTCACAGTAGTTTATTTGGACAGGTAAAATAGAAAAGAATCTACAGAGTCTGCCTTTATAAATGCATATTTTCACAAGCATAACTCATCTGGAATTGTTTTATGCAGCCATTATTGAAGCCTTGGGGAAATAATGTGGGCATAATATAATGCAAATTTACTTCAGCATAGCGTCTGATGTTTTTCTGTTTAAAATCTCCGTTCTGAGCAATATTCTTGGCTCCAATAATAAGAATCAAATGTCAATCCTAGCAAAATGGGTAAAAAAAAAAAACAGTGAGGTGTCTTTTAGACACATGAAGTCTCATCAAATTCCATAACAAGTTAATACTTCTAGATTGCAATTGATCATAATAACTGCGTTATCTGGGCATGGTGTCAGAATGCATAATTTCAGTGTGTTAATTTGAGTCTCTACTGGAAAGAATTGGCTGAATATCCTTCATGTGCCCTGGGTGGCATGCCTGCAAGATCAGAATACAGGACTTGGGCTGGGACCAAATCAAAACTTTGACAACCCGCTAATTGCACTTAACAAAACTGTATTTAATAAGTATCTCATTTCTTCTACTCATAAAAAGAAAACACTATTAAATACAGTTTGTTAAGTGCGATTAGCGGGTTGTCAAAGTTTTGATTTGGTCCCAGCCTTGGGGCACATACAAAATGTGGATATAAAATGTGCAGATAAATAGGCGTATAAAATTTGGAAACTGTTCAAGGTTCATTTTTATGCCATAGCGTGTACAGGCTTCTACTGTACATGCTAATTCCTTTTGAGAATATATTTATATTAAAGGTGTTGGCATATAATATGTACCGGTAGGTACAGATGGTGCAGTATATTTGTGGTCTATTCACTAAACTTCAAGGAATGTTTTGTTAAGGATCCATTTGATTAAATAAACCAAGTTTGCAATTCAGAGAAGGAGAGGGGATACCTTTTATTGGACTAAATAAACATAACTAATCATAAGCTTTCAAGACCCCAGAGGCCTCCTCTTAACTATTATTTATTTTCATATCTTAGTACATACTGTTACAATTGTTTGATTATTTATATTTTATTCATATCATTTATTATTTATTTGTTCTTTGTTATTGTTATTGTTTATCGTGTGGCCACACGTCATGTTTTGTTTTTTCGACACAGCATTTTTCCATACAGTATTAGAATTGTAGTAATTCAAAATGGGTTCTTTTTGTTAATGTTCTGATGCCACCTTTGCATGTAGTCCAATAAAAGGTGTCACCTCACCTCTTTGTCTATCATCATTATAAGTAGCTGCAGTCTGGATCAGATGAGATAATGGCAAAAATGTCAATCCATAATCATAATATAGTACTATCAAAAAATATACAGTTTCTATATAACGTCTGGTCAGCAACAGTTTTAGTTTTTCAAAGTGAGATAGTAATTTGCAATGGAAAAATAACATTATGTGGAACTGGGAGTTTTAATTGATACCAATTTTCATTCATAGTTGCCTTGGTAAACTCACTTGCACTCATTTTAACTTCCAATTAAATACATCAACACAAAAACAGAGCCTGTAACCAAAACCATACTTTAAAAAGAGTCTTTTGAAAATGAAGGCGTCCAAAAGAAGTAATATGCACTTTATAGCAAAAGGCTTAATTGCAGTTTCAAATTAATTTATAATTTGTGTCCAGAGGCATTTTCTGAGTTTTTTTTTTAATGCGCTGCTTTAATGCATTCTGAATTATTGCAACTTGCACTTGCAACAGAAATTCATGATCCACTGCCATTGCTCCAATTTCATAATCCAATTCTAGTTTCTTCACTACATTACTGGGTCATACACAAATGGATACTGCAGTAATCATTTCCATTTATAAGCATTCCCTTGTGCCGAGACCACAGCTGGTCATGCAGTGCAGGTCAGCCACATGGACCGATAAACGTCAGTTCAGGACTGTCTAGCTGCTGACTGAATGTATCTGCTAATCTACTGCTATTAAGAGGATGATTAGAATTCTTCATAAATAATGACAGTGGTAAAGGCATTTAGATAAGTCATCCACCTTTAATGTTGTGGTATAAAGTTTGTGCATGGCCATTACATTATACCATTCTCTCATAAAAATGGGTTGACTTCAGTACTTAGACTGCACTCATCTCTCCACTGCTATGGAGAGATCAGTCATTGCACTAGAAACTTGACAGTCAAGAATCAAAATGAAATACACTTGGTTGGTGTTGGGGAATAATAATGAAAACATTTGCACTGCTATTGGTTTCCACTAAAGACTTGTTGTCACAATTAAATGAAAAATATTTGATGGGCTACCTTTTGAAGGCTCTGAGAACAATAACTTAGTGTTTCTGGGGTTCTGTCTCACACAGAATTTGTTGACACATTTAAAACACAGAAAGTGGAATTGAATGTCCTCTGTGGTCTCAGCCATTTATTTCCCTTTGCAAAGGTAAAAATGAAAGGGGCAAGCTGTCAGTAAAAATTGAGCCATGCATCATGCCGTCCTGATTCCTCCAACAGAGCCACAGCTCAGGATAGCTGAATGGATTCCCATTATACCTTTGCATAGTGTGACAAGTAAAGAATACCCTGTCAGGTCCTTCCAACCCAAATTGACACTTTGCTGGATTATACTGCTTTCAGCCTTGTATTGACAGGAGGCAGTCAGGCCTGACAGCCCTTTCCCTCTTGTCTGTTATCTTGAAATCAATTGCACAGCCTGGTGCTCAGAGTAATGGCTATGTAGCATGCTGCAGAGCCCAGCCCATCTGGTCATTGAGGAAGTAGGCAAGATGCACCTCACATCAATTTAGGTGGTACATGCTGTTAGGCAAAGGTGACCGCCAAGCCTCCACCTGGCCCTATGGTTAAGGAAATCACTACAGAATACATCCTTGCTGCAAATTAAGATGTAAAGGTTTAAAACGATATGTAACCCTCATAGATCTACTGTATTACAATAGCTGGTTCAACAGGGCTCTCCTAGCACTGGGTGATTAAGATGGCATAGGGGTCTTATGGTGTTGTACCATTTGCAAAGATATTTGATGAAATGTTATACACAATAGTTGTACAGAACTTACTACAGAGCTAACAAACAACATTACATTTTGGGCTTTTACACAATTACTAGTCATACGCAACCAAAAGGTCTATGCATATTGGATATGTTCTCACATTTACCATCTGTAATTTGTAAATTTCATCTGTAAACATTAACTGCTTTAAACATTCAGGCTACCTCTACAGTAAATATCACTGCTTGCTGCCATTTTTAATGCACAAACTGTTGATACCGAAATCAATGCCTCACCCTTGTATGACAAGTATGCACTTGGTGTTAAAGGTACATGTTTGTTACATTAATACTCATGTGATAATTTTCTGGTGTGAAATGGCATTGGGACTTAAACCTATTAATTTCTATCTGACAGGTTTCCTTTTTTCAATACATATTTCTTCTTAAGAAAATCTGCCACAGATGCTAACATTTTTTTGAACAATTTGGGTTAATCTTAGGGTATAACATGTATTTGGTATGTCAGTGCTTATGCCACTGAATGCGGAGGCGAGTTCAGATTTATCTGTTGGTCTCCCCCCTGCAAAAATAACAGTAATGGTTTTAGGTATTTAGGAATTCAAATTCACACCACCTTACATAAAATAGGCAAGGTTAATTGTGGTGAAATTATAGACGAAATTGAACAGGACCTTCAAAGATGGTCGTCACTTAGATTAACTTTAGAGGGGAGGATATAAGTTGTTAAGATGCATGTGTTGCCTATTCCCCCTCCACTAGTATACGTAGAGGAAATACACTTGATGCTTTCTAAATTTCTATGGGATAGTGAACGACCCAAGAGCAGATTGGCGGTTACAGCACCCTAAACACTTAGGTGGATTGACTTTTCCCAAACTTCAAATTTTATTACTGGGCTTTCCAATTAGAGAATGGAGGGTCAGGCTTGATAGGGAATCATCAGTGCCACAGCGAGGAATAGAAGCTGCACTGGTGGCAACTTACACACTTTATGATCTCCCCTCTTCAGGATGCTCGAAAGCTTTTTATTAAAAGTAGGACCTATTATTGCCAATTCAATCATGAGAGGTTAATAGAAGCCCCTAAAACTTCTGTAACCAATCTGCAATTTAGAACAACTCACAACTGTTGACTGGTGATTACACTTTTAAATATCCAGGCTGGTCTTTAAGGGGGATACTTAGCTTAAAATATATCCTAGCATTTAATGTACTATGCCTATATTTAATGTATTATGCATTGTTCCTCACTATCTTGTAAAGCGCTTTGTGATGGTGGTGCACCATGAAAGGCGCTATATAAAATAAATAAATACTGATTGATTGATTGATTGATATATAATGAGGGTGGCCTCTGCATGTTTCAGGCACAGTAAGACACCTATTCTCTCCCGGTTTTCTCAGCATTTATATATCTTAGAATCAGGTCAGCTCTGAAGGGATATGAAGGGACACGGACCACAGGAAATTTTGCATATAGATGTTAATTACTCTTTTAAGGCAAATCCTCTTACTTTGTTACTACTATACTCAATCACTCTCATCATTCACTCAGTAGTACAGTATAAACAAACCCAAATAAATGTATACCGGAGCAGGATGTTACCCTAGCAGGCTTTTCTAAACACCTCCGTTGCTTGAAATTATAACATAAGGTTAAATGATGAATCATATGTAATTGTAAGTTGATTAATTATCGTTTAATAAAATCATTGTGTACATTTTGGATATTAATGTAGATTAGTGTCAGGACAGTTTATTTTAAGTTTCTTTTTATAGCTTAATTTATTGCTAAGCCCTGAAGGTTTGTCATTATTTGCAACTTGCTATTTATGGACATTGCATTTTATTCCTAACATCAAAGGCTATTTGGGTGGCCCTCTGAAATGGAACTCTACTTTCTGCTGTTTAGTCTGTATATACTGTATACACTTTTTTTGTTTGTTTGTGTATCTGATGATTATAGTAAAACAACATTTGTCCTGCGTGTTATTGTTAATTTGGATTTTCAGTTTGTCCCTTACCTAAACTGTAGAGTGTGTTTTTTATTAGCTCTGTCTGAATGATTTATTATCTGCAATTACAGTACACTGAAACCAAATTCAGAAATAACTACATTTCTCTATGAAGTTAGCAGACATACTAGTCAGAACCTTTAGGTTATGTACATTTAAACATATGACAAAGTGTGTAACTTTGCAACCCAAATGTTAAAGTGTGTTGTAAACGAAGCCTTACGACTGAGGCTTATTTTTCACCCTACACACCAGCGAGACAGACACAGAACTGAATTTTTAAGCACCATTGCACACTTTTATTATTTACAAGCAAAATAAACAAAAAACAAAACAAAAACCTAATCTCCTTTTCAGAGCACTAACTACAACTGTTCTTCTTTCTAGCTACTGCTGGACGGCTAAGCCGTTTACCAGCCAAAAAACAAAACACTTTTTAACAAACACGCACACACACACGGCTGGTTTACACACAGTACCTCTTCTTCTGGCTGTTTCTCTGTCAGCCTGGCTGCACAGGGCTGTTCCTACATTAGCCTGTTAACTCAGCAGCGCTGACTGCAGGGCTTCTCCTGCCTTTATGCAGGCCTTAATTGGCTTCAGGTGCTTCCTCTCCTGCAATCCCATAGCATTCTGGGAGTTGTAGTCCTGTAGCACCCTCCTTGGACTACAACTTTTCTACTTTCTCCTCCTACTCTGCCACAGTGTCTAAAATACAGATTCCCAGATTACACAGTGCATAGATGCAATGGATGGAGTGCACAATGAATAACTACAAAATGCCACAAAATGCTAAATGCTTTGATTGTTACTAAAAGAAAAATGGTATTGCCCAGTAATTTATTTTCTCATTGAAACAATACCTTACAAAAATAAATATGTAAATTGATATACTCATTTATTATTCAATTATGGCAACTGCAAGATTAGAAAATATGAGATCTCATAATGACCTTTATTGTAGCTGTAGCAATTTCCATTAAAAAAACAAACAAACAAACAAACAAACAAAACCAATATACAGTACTAGTGTTAATCCTTTACATACAAGAATTCCTGGGGTCACCTATTCTATACATTCCTCGAATGAGCACCAGCACCCAGATACTTTCAACATCTTGGTTAAAGAATCAGTGTCACAGCTTTGCTATTATAGAGAAGGATGCCATCTGGCATTCCGGGAATCTATAAGATGGGCGCCCTCGAGAGTTCTAGGATTTAAAGGGAAACATGTTGTTGACCGTACTCCAAACAAATAACTGTTTGTCTAGAAATTACTTTAAAAACTGTGATTCATTTTTGAGGGGTGATGCCCCTTATTCCAGCGACTAGTTAAAACGAGCATAGCATTATATAAAAGTATGGTACTCTATAAAGTATAATGCATCAGACTAGCCTGTACACATGGCCATAACTAGCTACAAGGACTCAGTTTGTAAATATATGTATTGTACACTCAAGAGATTACACACACAGTCTAGAAATCCAGCTATGCCCAAACCACGCAGCCCAAGGACCTTGTTCAAGGCATTATAAAAATTTTGGTAAAGTACGAAAGACTCCTTAATTTTCTCTATTGGTTTGCTGTGTAACATAGATTTGTAGGTTGAATAGTAAATACTAAGCAGTCATATACAGCAGTGTGTAGTAGTGGTTAGGGCCCTGGACTCTTGACTGGAGGGTCATGGGTTCAATCCCAGGTGTGGAACACTGCTGCTGTATCCTTGAGCAAAGTACTTTACCTAGATTCCTCCAGTAAAAACCCAACTGTATAAATGGGTAATTGTATGTAAAAATAATGTGATATCTTGTAAGTGACCCAAGATAAGGGTGTCTTCTAAGAAATATATAATAATAATAAATACTGCCAGCTATAGCTTGAAACCTGAGTTTGACCTCGGTAGAATGTCAGCTCAGGTTATGGCCCTGTCTTTTTATGGAGTATTGTGGGAATGCATAAGTATTATTGCACTAAAGTACACCTTGGAAGAATAACTTCATCTTTAAAAATTACACTGGAATGTTATGTGACATATGGTTCAGTTTCTCAGATATATTAAACAAAAAGGAGCTGTTTTTTTCTTTAGTTCATCATTGGCTGTCTTGCAATTTCCCTTTTCTTCAGTATGACAGAATAACAGAGACATTTCTTTTTCACCAATGAATAGGGAGACATTTCTGTCTTCGGTTGAGGCAACGTCAAATGGAGTGTCTACATTGTTGAATTGCCCTAAATTATGTTCTGATCAATAAGTCACATATACTGGCTGTGCGCTGGAGGGTGTTATGTGCTTCTTGTTGTTGTACTGAATATGCCATTGGAAAGTGCTGTTGTTACCTCTGGAATCCATGCTCACTTCAACATTGAAAAAGATGCTGAACTCAAAATGAAAGCACTTCTGCAACTATGGTGATGTCACCTTGAGACTATTGCACCCGATAAATGCAACCCTCCATAACGAAGCATCTTGTCAGCAATTGCTAATTAGCAGCAGATAAAATAATGTCAATATGTTCTATTGGTTGAAGTATGCAGACATAAAAACATAAAAATAAAAATATATTAAATATCACTCCCAATAGAAAATAATGCCATCAATTGAATTCCTTATTAAGTCATAAGTGCCATCCTGTTTTGTGTGAATGCTTTATGGAAGTCATCTAAACCTTTCAATTTGGTTAAATTTTGCACAAACCATATATTTGACACTATAAAGCAGAGTAGAATGAGTATTACTCTAGAAAAGCTATTCCTCAAGGAAAGTGTGATATTAACAATGTCACAGATCTCACCATGCTTTTTAAATGTCACATTATTTCTCAGTCCAGGAAGCAAAGAGAGCAACGAGAAATCTGAGCAATAGAGATGAATGATAAAAAATAATCTAGGAACCACTCAGAATATGTAATTTAATGCATGTCATTATTGGTGAATATCTATATATACCTATGCACTGTACTATCACACAGTAGTTAGCTGTCTCTTGTACTGTGTATATTATATTAATTCTCAATAAACTAGAATTCATCAGTAAAGATAATTCACATTGTCTATGGCAATGTCTAGACTATCCTTAACTTTTTCTGTTTAGAATAATGATCAAATATACTTTAGTACCATTTTCTTAAGCCCTTATGAAAAATTCACTTAGAAACTCAACACTTGTCTCACCTTTGACATATACCATGCCAATGAATTTGGAACTCAATGTCCAATTGCATGACATCCGTGTCAAGGAGTAATCTGTACTTGTCATAGCAGAAGCTGAGCTCACCTGTTATATTATAGATGAAAAAGTAGCTTGACATTTTGTGTCACTAGTGATTTGTATAGCTTCTTTATAAATCCCTAAAACACATTTTATTCACTATATTTTAAAAATTAAATCAAACAAAAGTTTTTTTTATTTTTTTTTTATTAATTATTGCCCAACTATCTAAATAAAATAAATAATAATACTAGTATGAAACATTCTGATTTGCTATGGAAATTCTGAGATTTTAAAGACACTAGATGTATGATTGATCATATTGCCAAATAAATACTGACAATACAAATTTTTGTTTAATTTTAATTAGAACTGTATTTTTTTTCTTGGTCTAATATTACAATAAATGTTTGTATTACCAGTCCTGCATATTTTATTTGAGTATATTAAGTTACGGATGATCTATCGTTATTTAGTTAATTGCTTAATGATACCAGCCATGCTTTGAAATTTGAGTTTCATGAATTATGACAGTTTACAAAATTACAATCACACAATGACATATAAGTATGTTAATTGCCTCTAGTTATATCCATAAATAAATCATTTTCTATTACTTTTAGTCTTTGCTTGATTCAAGCATATAGCAGGGCTTTCTATCCAGTAATCTTATTTTGAAAATGGCAGTTCTCATTACCATAACTGATTGTTTTGTGGGGGCTGGTTTAATGATGATTAGAATGTGATAATCCTGTTTAGTAAATTAAAAAAAAAAGATCCCACACATAATTATCACATACAAACATCCGACTAATGAAGAAAACAGAAAAACAAAACAATCCCATGGTCTAGGCATCTCTAATTACACTGAGATGCAGCCAGTCTCCGGGTACTACCATTATGAATCCCTCTCCGACTGCTTCCAAGTGATAATAATTGTTATTTCAGAACTTCACAGCAACTTAACATGACAACACAGATTTATTTGCTTCATTAGTAGTAGACAGTGTTCTTCGACTGGAAAATGAAAATAGAAAACTAAAAACAACGTCAGGGAGTTGATAAACCATCCCCTCAGGGAGGGAAGCGTTTCTATTTGCTACATTATAAATCATTGTATCCTAATTAACATTGGTGATACATTCCATTGACTTAAATGCAGAGGTTCTTCCTTTTGCTCAGATATATTTCACTGGGAAGGTAACAACAACAAGCTGGCAATTTGATGATTTTATCTGACAATTCAGGCAATATACTCAAACTCAAAATATGAAGGCATTGCTTCCTGTTTAGAGCCTCCTGGTTGTTCATGCATGTCTCATTGCATCTCTAGCTACATGTATTTCTCCCCTCCTTAAAAGTAAACATTGACATACATCCCAACAGACATCAATCAAAACAAGGAAGTGCAAGACAGTCTAACAACATGGATTACCAGATTGCATGTTTTAAAATGAAAATATGCATTTACTAAAGCATATGTTTCCTTAAAAACTGCACATTTGAGACATACCCACTGAATGGATGTGCACTGCAGAGAAAATGTATGGAACTATTTTATTAGTTACAATCACTTTCATTTATCAAGGGCCCTTCCTAATAATTGCAGATCCAGCGAATGCCCCCAGCTGGTCACAGATACCTCTATGACCCAGCTGAAATAAAGTGTGCTATGCTACAGGTATTTGATTAAAGTGTGACTGCTTTAAAAAAAAAATCTATGTATGCTTCCTTCCAGTATTAAAAATAATTCACAGTCAATGAAGCCACACTTTTTTGACCTACAAAAAAAGTCAAACTCAAAAAAAAAAAAAAAACTAAAATGGCTTGGCTTGTGGACAGCTACCCTCACAGATACCGAATCGAAGCCTAGAAGTCTCCCCTACAGGGTCAGCTACGCTGAGGGAGGTCAGCGCAGCCAAACTTCTGAGGCTGAGTAGTGAGCTTCACTTCCCTCGCGAGGAGACAAGAATGCTGAAAAGTGAAGGACATAAACATGCAAGTTTCTAGAGGGAGTTTCCAGAGGGAGGCTGGCACAGATGAAAGCAGATATTTAGGAACGAATACAGGGTTTCCACTTGGCTCACGGAGAGCCAACCTCGAGGAGGTGAGACCGGACCCATCAGCCTCCAAGGCTGGGAAGCCAACATTACTTCCCCCAAGGGGAACCTTGAGGGGACCAATGGAAAGGAACAAAAATTCTGCTTTTTTTAATATGATGGGGGCATTAAAGTAATCTCACTGAAAACTGTGAAGCACAAAAAACACATTAAATTTTGACCTGACAGAGGCGTTTGGTTGCGCAAATATCCCTCTGGAGAAATTGGACAATCAAAAAAGTTATGTAAATTCTTCAGACTGAGTGTAGCAAATGGTGGAGTGATTCCTTCATCAGCCCAGCTGAGACATGAATACTTGCCTAAAGTTGCCGAACATTACAAGCAGGAGATTATGGAATTGGTAAAACAGTCTGGTTGCTTGTCAGTGGCCACTGACGAGTCGACTGATGCCCAAGATCAGTATGGGTTACACATTGTATTTGTTTGCAAGAACTTAATGGTAAACATGAATCTGATGTACTAGAACTGAAAGCTGTTCTTGTAGATACACTTTACCTACAGGCTGTTAATTACAATGCCGTTTCACAAGCTATTGTAAAGTGCTTGAGTGACTTTGATGATGTCAGGGCATTTATCTATATATTTGATGTTTAAAAAAATAATAATAATCTGTACGCAATTTGTAAAATAGTTCCGTGAAATATGATACTTTACCTGTGACTTTGGCGTGAATTTTAAAGAACTTTTCCGAGGTTTTTCACAGGGCCTTAGTTATGTTAGTATGGCTAATGTTCAGAAACTGAAGAAACAGCAGTGTTGAGAGAATGAATGAGTTGTTTGATGTCACTGGAGATTTGGAGATGCAAAGAGGCAGAAGGAACGCTAAGAGAGCTATCCTGCACAGTGGGGGAGGGCCGTCCGCTAAGAAGCCTTGTTCGCTGGACTGATGTTTGTGGAGGAAAGGCAGGCTCAACTAAAATGGATTGGCAGTGCAAGGTAGACAGAGAGATCTGATTGTTCCCTGCTGGAACTGAAATTCCTTTTTTAAAGAGAACTTTGAGAAGCCTGTCGGTGAGCCAGTCTTTAAAGAAAAGCAGAGCTGAAGAGGCATCCCGGGGGCGAAGGCGTTCTGAGCAGTGGGAGGATAAGTAGCATCAGAAGCTTAGAAGATCAGGAGTGAGTATGACAGGATCAGCAGAGGATGAGGCAGCAGGTTCAACGGTGGCAAGGATAGATGGGTCAGCACCATTGTCATATGGATGAGAAGCAGAAGGACGGACAGATTACTTTGAATATATTTTGCTTGGAATATCCAGAAGGAGGAATGCAATCACCATCCGAGAATTCAGATTTGAATAAGAAAATAATTTGTGGCAGGTGAGTAGCCATTTTAAACGAAATTGATAAACTGACATTGACAAACTTAAGTTTATCAATGTCAGAGCTGTGTAGCGATACACAAACGAAAAAGCAAGACAGAGAATAAGGGTGTAGCCCAGGGTTTACATAGGGAGACTGATTGATATTTATGGCGGAAAATAACAGGGGAGGAGCCCTAGCTCCTGCCCCTTGAACAACACAAAGGTTTTATTAAAAACTGAACAAGTAGTTTGTTTGGGTTATCCAGTAATTGCTCTTACTATTATTACCAAGAATTAATCTAATAATTACAACAGATAAAATACAAAAATGTATTTTCATGTACTGATCAGCTATTTAACAATATTACAAAATTTGAATATTTTTAGTTTTGGTTATTGAATAAAAATATATTTTATGCATTGTTTGCTTCTTGTTGATTATGTCACAGGCAGTAACATTTGGTTATGGAAAAAAAAAAAAACAAAAAAAAAAACACTACAATTTGTGCCAGTTGTAGAAACACACAAGACAGGTATATTGAAAAGTATTTGGTATTACATGTGGGTGAGTGTTTATAGCCATGTCATAAATGCTTTGTGCTGTTGGCGTGAGGATTGACTATGACTAAAAAGCATTAAGCTAATGAAAGGTAAAGGGAAAACAATGAAATACACCAGGAAGCATGGTTTGGACAATGACTTACTGCAGCTGTATTTTAGAAACATTTATTTAATGTTTTCTTCCTCATCTAGAACTATCCATTATGTGTGCTAACCCAATTGGATTAGAATGTGTTATGTGTTAGTGCTGTCTGTTGGTAATCTCCTTTTATTACCAACATCACCTTCCGACACAGTGCCACAGTAGCTATTAATCTATATTAAATCAGGAATATTTAGCTATTATTTGTAATAAATGTCAACATGGATGAATTAAGTAAAGCAGGAAGTAGGCAGGAGCCTCTACAGGCAATAAACAATTTGACATTCATTCATGGAAATTCACACCCCTGCTACAATTAATCAGCAGGAGAAAGGCAAAGGCACACACTGTATGTACACTGCCCAGGTTAATTCAGACCATTGTCAAGAATGTAATTGTGCATGTATTCCAATTGTATTATCAATCAGTACTAACTCTCTCAAGGTTTAGTTTTCTGGAGAACCATCATGGTTCGTTAGCAGTGATCAGTAAGTTACAGTCATGAGGGGTGGGGGTGCTTTTTGTGCAGATAAATCTAAAACAACTACAGGCATATTTGTCATCTTTGGTGGGGTAGTAATTTCAGAAATACATACATACTGCATATATTTCTACCCCTTCTGGAATTGTGGAAACTGTGTTACAGTATTAAATAAAAAATCCCAATATAAAAATCAGAGGGGTTAGAAATTACAACTGCACACACTAGTGGATTACCTCACTATAATAGTAGCTAAACTTGGTAAATAATGAGCAAAGCAGAAACAACAATAGAGAACGATTGAGAACACACATTCTTAAACTAAATAGCCCTTTAAAGATCCAATATCTTCATAGTGTTATGCATGCATTGTTTTTCAATTATATATGCAATTTTACCTGTTTGGAGAGACCCGTCTCCATAATGGGTTACCTTAGCGAATCCTTAATGCATTTTCGATTTACATCCTGCCATCAAAGTGCAACTTGAAATGCGAGGAATCAAGATAGAAGTAGAAGTAACTTGTCATTCAAATACTGCCTCCTTGTCAGTGGAGATGTACAACACTCAAGTCAGCTTTTTTTCTAAAATGACTAGTAACAATATTTACTATCATGTTTGTTATAAACATTTGAAAATGATTTATTAAGAGATGTTTTTTCAAAACCTGTAGTATATAGACAAAATAAAATATAAAAGATAATGTCTATTCTACAAATATGCCATTTAAACCACAGTTATCATAATGTTGTTGTTCTAATAATAATAATAATAATGATAATAATAATAACAATACATGTAAAAAAAGAAAAGAAAATGAATAAGTAGTGTGTGACTGTATGGATCGGAACAACAGGTCTTTTTAACCAAGCTGTATTGCATTGGAGGAGCAGGGAATGCCTGATCATATGACTTGAACTGCGATCAAGTCACCTGCCACTTTTATCAGGTGTGCTGCGGCGCGAATGTTAAGCAGATCAGAACCTGTAAATGTCTGACAAAGCAGCACATAGGAAGTATGTGTAAAAGTGACGCTCAATACACTATTTTAATACAATACAGTACAAACAAATGTATGTAAAGGTACCAGTACTTCGGAAAATATATTGGAGAGAAATCAACAGGAGGAAACAACCTAGGTTTGTATGGATTGCATTGGGGCAATCGCCATGGAAAAATAAAAATAAGTCTCATCTTTTTCTCACTTTATTTTGGTAGTAGTTTTGGGTTGTGTGTGTTTCTGTGTAGTTTTCTTTTAGACTGAGAAATTCTCGTTCCAAATGCAAATAAACTAATTGATATTAAAACACGGGAGGCTATGTCTGTGCCTGAGTTCCAATTTGGCCTTGCGCGACTTATTGATATCGTACAGCTTTCTTAAACCGGATTTCCATGAAGATTTAAGGTTGTCTTAAAACACAGCCTGTCTCATTTGGACCCCAAAAAAACAAAACAAAACAAACAAAAGCAGAAGGGCAGCTTTTAAAATGCCTATACACCCTCCCTAACGCCACCTCTTTGGTACCCGTTGGAAGGAGCAATTCTATTTCACCACTGAGCTAACTTCCAGCTGCCACAACAGTCCTAAAATCTTTGCTTTGCTCTCTGAAGCCGTGTGTGGGATTCTGCACAACACATCGCGTCCCCTTCCTGCTGCACTTGCTGGATGACTTTCTCCTCCCTCGATTCCTCTCATTTCTTGTTAATGTCTAATGCTTTTTTCAGTTGTTAACCAGCATTTAATCAAAAGTGACATATAGTTAAGGCTGTGTGTATTGTTTTACAGGGCTTATTCATGGCATTTCGCCGTCTAAAACAGGTATTTCAAGATTTTCGCAATTAAACATAATACTTATTCCTTTCGTGGATATGCAGCAGCCAAAGTCAACATCAACAGGTCTTCCACTGCAGTGGAATCTTGTGTTTGTTCTTCTCCATGATACATCTTTGCTCAACAGAGTATTGCTAGTATGACCAGAGTGGGGCCCATCTCTCCGACAGGACCACCAGAGGTTTCCTCCCAACGCTGTTTTTTTTTTCATATATATGTATGGGTGTGAGATATATATATATACTGTATATATGAAAAAATGACATGTACGTTATTTAAACAGTTGTAGCAACACGTGGGGATGTATAACGCTATATTTTTCGGAACCCGCTACTTACTCTTTATGGTGGATTATAACCCAAAGTACTAAATCTCATATTACATGCTACCCTATAAATTACATTATCAAGCCCTTTGTGCACGATTAGATGCAGTGGGAAGTGGGGTACTGTTATCTTAAGACAGGATCCTCTACTTTGTCTTATTTATGTTAAATCCTGGAAATGTTTGTCTGTACAGCAGACACTGTACAGCTCATGATGTGATCTCCTTCTATAAGGAGCAGCTCTATAATAAGACCAATCAACTTGGTCTTGATTTCATAACCATCTTAATTTTGGGTTGACAATTCTAACCCTAGTCATTGGTGATAAATTACTGTTCCTGAAAAATCATTATCTTTCCAATCCATCAAATAAAATGATCTGCTTTGGGGTATTATTAAACAACAATTAAGATAATTAAATGCTTGAACATTTGCATTTGTATCAGTTCTAACTGAAACATTAATCATTTACTTGTTTGTACTGGAGTTATAGTGATCCATCCTGTGGCAACTGTTTATTTTCTCAGTTCAGATGTTGTGTATATCAGTAAACACAAATCAGAATTTATAGTGGTTAAATCTGAATTCAGCAGTTTTGACGCCATATTTGTTAAAGTAACACAGAGAAGGAACAGGCAGTTGAATTCACTCACTGACCTTTGACTTACAGGATGTTTTTGCCAACTTCATTCACAACCATAATTTGGTCCAACAGAACAAAAGCGTCTTGCGTGTTGGACAGTGAGAAACGGATATGTGGGTCATGCCGTGCTAAATGAAGCAATGGTCATCACTTATTGTTTTACATTTGAAATCGCAAAGTATGCTCTTTAATTATGACTTGGTTAAGAAATATCAGAGTTATAATTAAAACATCTAGCGCATTTTAAAACTCAGAATCATGTCTAAACTCTTAAGTACACCTTAGTGTAACAACACCTCCACCCAACACACTACTGGATGTAAGAAATACCATGTTTGCTTTAAGAGTAAGAAATAATAATAATAATAATAATAATAATAATAATAATAATAATAATAATAATAATAATAAACATTATTATATATAGCGCTTTTAAAAGCAACATCTCAAAGCGCTTTACAAACAAACAAACAGAAAATAAAAATGCCTTTCTATAAAAGTAGGTCTTTATGCTAGATTTAAAAGCATTAAGAGTGGCAGAATCCCTGATCTCTTTAGGAATGGTGTTCCAAAGTTTTGGGGCATAACAACAAAAAGCCCTGTCGCCCATAGAACGTAGGTGAACAGAGGGGACACATAACAATCCAAGATCAGTTGAAGGGGTGTAGACTCATAAGAGATCAAATAAATACTGTGGAGCCAAACCATGTAAAGCCTTAAAAGTAAGAAGTAAAATTTAAAAATCAACACGGAACCTGACAGGCAACCAGTGCAGGGACTCTAAAACAGGAGTGATATGATCCCTTGCACGTGACCACGTCAGGATACAAGCTTTTAACAGTATTCTGCACATAAGGTTCAAAAGTTAATCCAGGATAAAAAATAACTCCCAGATTTCTCATTCTGGATCTAAACTCAAGCACAGTGCCATCAACTGACAGGTTTACAGCATTGGTTTTACGTAACTGGTGTGCAGTGCCTAGCAACATAACCTCTGTCTTGTCATAGTTAAAATGCAGAAAGTTTTGTGACACCCAATTCTTAATATCAGAAATGCAATTTCTAAAACCACCAAGAGAGACAAAGTGTTGATGCCCAGTAAGATAAGACTGAAACCATTTTAGTGCAATGCCAGAAATGCCAAACAAACTCTCTAACCTATCAAGTAGGATAGCATGATTTACAGTGTCGAATGCAGCACTAAGATCCAAAAGAATTAAAATTGATAACGCACCTGAGTCAGCTGCCATAAGAAGATCGTTTGTAACTTTAACAAGGGCAGTTTCAGTACTGTGTAGTTGTAAGACAACAGATTGCAAAGGTTCATAGAGTTTATTTGCAGTTAGATGGCAGTTTAATTGCAAAGTGACAGCTCGCTCTAATATTTTACCAAGACAGGGCAGATTTGAGATGGGATGATAATTATTAAAATTATCCAAAGCCATGTCAGCTTATTTAGGCACTGGAGTGACTGCCGTCGTTTTAAAAGCAGCTGGCCACATATCAGAGCTCAGGGAGTCATTTAAAATATTTAACAGCAAGGGGCTAAGATTTGCAAGACAAAAGAACAAAGGGAATAGGATCCAAGATCATTAAAAGATTTAGAGGTAAGCAGAGTGAAACAAGAAAGAGAGGACCCAGCAAAACCAGGCAAACTAAAAGACTGTACAGAAGCATCATGAGAGGAGGTGAGAATGTGCTGGCGAATGTTATCAATCTTGGTTTTAAAATATTGTAATAAACAGTTGCATAACTGTCGTGAAGCTGGTAAAGTAAAAGGAACAGTTAGGCTTTAACAACCGATCAATGGTAGAAAACAGGTATCTGGGATTACCTAGATTATTCTCAATAATATTTGAAAAATAGCTAGATATGGCTGTTGCCATAGCATCCCTATATACAACCAGTGATTCTTTCCACATGTGCAGATGTACCGTGATGGAGAAACAGCAGCACATGAGTGACAGCTGTCACGAAAAATATAGGAATTTTGTGGACACAGGTCGGAAATCTGGAACGTCATGACTATATAGCAATAGTTGGAACATATGGTACTTCTTGCTACTCAAGAGAAACAAAAAAGGTTGAACAGTATGTTTAACAATATGAGCTAGATTCTTACAACTATTTTCTCCAAATCGTCATTAGCACAGTTTTGACCTGAAAGAAAAAAAAAAAACACCAAATACTGAAACCAATAAGAAACAATTTAAGTCTACTTACAAGTTCCTATGTTAAACTGTGTAGTTGTTTATGTCTGGTTTGGTAACATTATTGGGTGTGTTTCTCCTTTCTGAATTTTTTTTTTTTTTGCTAATGCCAAATTGAACTATTGACAGCAAAGGGATATATTGCAGAGGTGGTCAAACCGCGGCTCATGAGCTGCACGCGGCTCCCGGGTAGTTCCGGCGGGGCGCATGGTGAAATGCTGGGTGACGCACACTTTGCGGCTCGAATGAACTGAAGAAAGAGAAGAAAGAATAATAAACAAAAGCGAAAAGAAAAGTAAAAATAAACACAGGTTTATTATTTTGTTCTCTGATTCATTCATGTTTATATTCTTTCTCTTCTTTCTTTCAGCCTGCATGTTCACTGCAAGGACATTTCGTCACTTAGGACCTTCGACATGCATATTGTAATTACCTGGAGTGAAAGCCGGTGTTCTGAAAATCTGCGTCTCCCCCTCAAAATGGACTAATCTGAAAAATAGCACTTCACCTTAAAATGTTTTGGTCAACATATAATACAAACGATAAAACCAAATGTACACATAATAAAGTATAAGTTAATGAATTTATGAAAAATGATGCTTACATCGACATGTTTTGTAGGCGTGTCACAAAAACAAAAACACCACGCATGCGTCGTATGTGCAAGTAGTTCAGATTCCTAGGTAGCACAGACTTTCAGAACACCTGTTGTGCAGTTGAAAGTCAGTTTCATAATTTTGAATAAAGTGCTCGCTCGTTTAATGGAGACAGTGGCATTGAGTAAACCCTCCACGAGTATTTAACAAAAGTATGAGGATGAAAATCGAGGCTTGAAGTCAGAATGGGAGGAAGAGCTTGCTTTCACTGAAAACAGCGGTAAACCTCTATGTCTCATCTGCAACAAATCCCTTACACACTACAAGGCGATCTGATGTAACGACTCAAGCGAGTTTTGTATGGCATGGAATATCGCTCAGATGAATTCAACTTTTTATAAATTTGGAATGTTGGCGCTAGACTAGAGAATGCATGTTTAAATGTTATATTGCTGGTCTAAAATTAATATTATATTTAACTATCCTGCGTCTCATCATGATCAGGTTGATCATGATCATTTTGCTTCACTACAAATGAATATATTTTATTTAAAGTATGTAATACATACAGTAAACAGAAATAATGGGAAAACGCCATAGTGTTACATTTAAAGTTTAATAAACTGTAGATCTACAGTACAATAAAAATTACACAAACTGTAAGGCTCTGCAATGTTCTATCCCTTGTTCTTGTGTAAGAATCTGTTATAATGTTGGAGGTAATTTTAAAAAATGTTTAAAACAATGCTAGTATTTAAAATACTAGCATTGTTTGTGCCTTTGTCTTGCGGCTCTCGGCCATATGAAAATGTTGGTATGGGGCTCCTAGGGTCAGGAAGTTTGCCCATCCCTGACACATTGTAACCCACAATACAGTGTATCCTGAAAGAGGAATTAAGGAAAAAAATAACCCAACATTTAATTTAATTTCTAAGCAATGTACTGTATACTATATATACAGTACTGTATATCACTATGCAATCAACAATGCTTGTGTGTGTGTGTGTGTGTGCGTGTGTGTGTTTTTAATCTTTGGTGTTTTATTAGAAAAAAAAAAAGAAAATGCTATCTATCAGATCAATGGTGATTGCAGCAGTAAGTTACTTCTGTCAAATCAAATCCCAGTGGGTCTTCAGAATATACCAGACTGCAAAACAATCTGTATGTAACGACCACTCACATAAATAAAAAATGATCTGTTTCCAGAGATTATATTTCTGTATAACTTCTGTCTCCATCAGTCTGAGATATTGTGTTTTAGACAGGTAGCTGTCAACCCTTTTGTGCTCTGCAAAATGATCTGAAAAGTAACTCTGAAGGTATTCCAGCCTTTAAAGAAGAGTTCAAGAATGTGACAACATAGATTCTGTACGGTAAGGCATGACCTTTCAGAAATGCTGCATATCCAAGCAGATTCAACACATATGTGAGGTGTCTACCTTTCATCAGCAATATCTCAAGGCAATGTGTAAATGCCTTGATTTAATCAAGGCCTGAAACTACAATCTGTGTGTATACTCTTCCCTACTCAATAAATTAGGCAAAAATAACCCTGTGCAAAATATTGTTATATTTTCTGAATACAATAAAGTGTCTAACAGATCACATTAAAATAATGGATGAAGGATCCTATAATGAGGATTCTGTATTCAGAATAAATAAGGGTTTTATCCATCACTAGTGGGCAAGAGTAAATTGGTATTTAACTACAGTAGATGTGTTTTAATGAGCACTGCAGGGATTCCCCATAAACTTGTTTACTGTTTTAATCAAAACTGCATTTCAATGTAAAACTGTATCAGTATCTTTTCTTGAAATTCTTTAAATTAAGGATAGGTAGGGTCAGCTAGTAAAAAATGACAGACAATACAAATAATAAATATGAATGTAGGCAGCCAAATTAAAAATACCCTGTACTTTCACTGAAAACATTGGATGACATCTGGCTTTAATATTTTCATCACCTGGCTGATGGGATATCTCTAAAACTCTTCCTCTCACATCTCAATGACTTGTCCATTGTACTGAACACAGAATAATCTTATTTAAATATTTTCCTTACATTATTTTCTCCTTTAAATGATAATGCCAGCAGTGTTGGCAACAGGATTTACATGTTTTTTTTAGGTAACATATAATGAAAGGGCTCAAATCTTTATTAAATTCCTTAAGGGAGGACATCAATTTTGTATATCATGTACTGTTCTGTTAGCTTACTTTTTAAGATGATAATTTCTTTTCTTTTACTACGTCTACTATCCGGTACATGCACAACATGCTGTATTTTGAAAACCTATAAACAAACATATTGCAAATCTCTCTGTTCTTTGTATATGTCATAATATTGCAAATCCTTTATGCAAATATGTTGTACGAAAATTAAACAGAGACCCAAGACTGGAGCGGTTTAATGGCCTGCTGTGTTGAGTGTCGTTCTCTTGCTTCGACTAGTCAGGATCACATCCAGTTCAGAGTATTGATTTGTTTTTAGTACTGATTATTTTACTGTATAACATACTAAAAATGCCGTAACTAGTTTTTGTTTTATATTTTTGATACGCTCACAATACTATACTCCATCAAACATCATAAGTAAACCTTTAAAAAAAAAAAAAATCTGTACTAGTTTTTTTAAACTTCCAGATGTTTTAGCTGTTTTTTTTTCTTCAGGCTATTTTTTTATGTTGTCCACTGATATCAGTATATTTGCACTCACATTGCTCGCTACATGTCTGATTTGTATAGGCTGACCTATTCTGCTCTTCTAAACAAATAGAGACTGTTTTAAATAATGTCCTAAAGCATTACTGATTGTTATTAAACCAAGCACTCAAACTGACCTTTGTGAATTACATCTTTTTTTTTTAAATATTGATATTGGGAACAGTATTAACAGACAGAATGTTAATTCACCAAAATAAAAAATAAAAATGTGTTTTGAATCAGGCCCTTAGCCTATTGTTTTTGCAGTGTATTCCAGTATCTTATTTGATTTCTTCACATTGTTCATGATTTAAACCAGGTTTAGGCTTGTAGTCTGTGAAGTATCATACCACAGTAAAGTACAATGGAGATGTACATTATCTATCAACATCTTTACGCTTAAGTCCATTTATACCAGTTTAGCAATGGAAATAAAACCATTAAATGAATGGAAGATCAAATATACTAAATCTCTGCTATGTTAGATTCTTTTTGTCTCTGACACTGTACAGTAAGTTGCACATAACAGATATTATGTTGGTATCTTTGGTAAGTTTTAGAAGTGATATTTCGTTATAAAGTAGTTTATTCCCCTGTATTACATACAAAAAGGTCTCCCTGCATACAGTATGCAGTATCTTCTAATTTCTCAGTTCTCCACATACAGTAAAATACATGTGCAGAACAGGCTTCACACTGATTTTCTCCATACTTGACATTAGAAATTTGACATTCTGTATTATCTTTATCCAGTGGATTTCCCTGTCTTGACAATTGCCAGATGCTTTTAAACAGCTTGAGATTTAATTCATCAATCCAAATGATACCCCACCGCTCTGTTCACAGTATTTGTTATGCATCAGTTGGCATGTTCCTCTGTAAAGTGAAGAACTGTTTCCATAAAACACAAATGTACTATGAATGTAATCACATCCTTTCTTTCTTGGGATATATCAACATTCTTTCGAGTTGTTGTTGCATTTGTGGCATAGGAGTAATATGCAAAGAGAACAAAAAAATATATGTTAGTCTCGGTTTGTGGTTTTCCTTGCATTTGATAGAAATACTCAGTAGGTTGAATTATGTCAGCAATATCGTTGTTATCCTTGTTATCTGACTCCATACTGTAAGTCAACTTTAATTTAATTTACAAACTCACTTACTGGTTCACTTCACCCACACTGACGTGTAAAAAGGCTTTTATGCCCACAGGTATGAGGTAAATGACCCAGAAAAATTTAGAACACCTTAATTAACATTACAGGGTAACATAATATTATTAATGGACTGACCCAAAAAGTAAGACATTTGTGAACATATGCTCCAAATAGTTATTGGCAGGCATATTATATGGTCACTGGAATGAATATTTCAAGCCACTAGGTATTATTCTTTGCTGACAGAGCATCATTGTTTTAAATACAGAAAGAAAACAAATCTGGACATTTCTGCTCATTTCATCAAGCCTTTATCAGCTTCTTACATAGTGCAGGATTTGCTCTATAATACTCTCTAGCTTCACTTATGTTGGATGGAAAGGACTGAAGAATGTGTATGCCCTTACTTTCTTTGTTTCTGTCAGCTGGTGGGAAATTGTTATTACTATTTGAAGCAAATATATATAATTTTAAACTTCTAATTAGTGAAATAAACCATGTAGAGAAAATATATTCTCTGCATATAATGGTACATTGTATGTTAGATGAAATACTGTACGTTTCTGTAAAAGTCCTGCACCAAAATAAATAAATAAAATAGATTTTTACATCTTGAAATAGAATGTGCAAAAAAAAAAAAAAAACACATATTTGCATCAGACATGTCAAACCTATATTAAGTACACCATTAAATGTCAGTTCATATATATATATATATATTAGCTCAAAGAGCCAGCTGCCCATATATATATATATATATATATATTACAGAGAATGTGTAATTTGTGACAAATTAAAAGATGATGCTAAAATATGGTGGCTCATCCCATTACTGTAGTTGTATCAATGAAAAAGTACCTACCAAAACAATTAACTGATCGCCTAGCAAAACAAACAAACCAAAAAATAGGATTACAATAAATGATGGAACTTATGGATCTTTATAACAAATTTTAAAAATGTGCATTAGCACTTGCTTCAAAATAGCATAGCGTTTTGGAAGCTGGATAGGTTGATTCCATAGTTTTTATGGTATGTGGAGTGTGTGTAGAGTCACTTGGGAACTATTGTAAATAGCAGTAATGGGGAAACAAGTTATAAGTCACAGAGCTCTGGTATTATAACTTCCATTGCAGCCTTTATAATGAAAAATAATTACAACTGGTGACACCCCATATAATGACTACTTAGATTATGGATACCCAAGTATAGTGGTCAAATTGAGAAATAGCTGATATTGTAATTCAAGAATGAAAGCTATTCTTGGAAATGTAGCTATTCTTGGAAATGTTAATCTTCCTAGAAAATTTGCCTCCAGCAATGAGGTTCTCACAGAAGCAAGAGTCTCTAAAATCTGTAGAATTAGGCCTACTACCAAAATATATAGGCCTACTACCAAAAAAAAATGATTTGCCCTTCTTTAACATTTATGCTTGTTTACTACATGTGACTGGTTGGTAGGGTGTAGCACCAGCAGGTGAATAAAACAACCTTTTTGTAAAGTTCAATCACATGTGTGAAGCTGCCCTTATCACGATGCCTGCCTTAAATAGGCTATGCCTAATGCTAGTACATACTGACAAAGCAGGGAAGCTAGAATAACAGCACCACTATCTGTTGGGAGGCCAGACTTCACTCCCTTGCGCAACCTTTACCCAGCTACAATGACATTTGAAGAGAACAATAAAGGGTTTTAAAAATATATATTTTAAAGTCAAACCACCCACAGCCACCTTGCTCATCTGGATAACGCGTCCAATCATTTGCAGAACTGAAGCCTTTTTATCTAAACATCAATGCTGAACTTTTCAATTTTACAAATTGCATTGGCAAACAAATGTAATTGCATGTTTTGAAGCTGACTACCAGCTGTGACACATTAAAAAGGGTTTTCTTTTGTAATCGCCTTCCAAGCTAAAACTAATTTAATGTCAATGAGAATCATTCCACATTCCCATGGTATAAAATTCTAACCGGCAGGGGAGCAAAATCTTTTTTTTTTTGTTTTGCACTAAGGATCACTGCATTACAATTAAAAGAACTGGTTGGAATTGATAACATTTAAATCAGAGACTTGGATCAAGATGTATCATTATTGGCAGATGAATATTTAAGACAATACAGTGCTGCTTTTTATGCATATATCTATAGAACCTGGTTTGTTTGATTTCAGCTGTATGTTGTTTGAGGATAAACGGAGGATTAAAAAGTTTTTCCAGCCTTAAAATTCAGAATATCAATCATTGCACCCGCTAAGCCATGTAATGAGCCATATTTCGGACTCCATGCTGTCTTCAACAGAGTGTAACACAAAGGGGATTTCTACATGTGTGTTTCCATAGCTGAGAATGACCTCAACTGTGTACAGTGCTTCAGATCCAGCCACAATAAAAGGAGTAGTATAATATAATTTACTTTTTTAAATTACTATGTTGTACAATAAAGTATTTCGCATTATCAGCAAGCTTTTTACAAAACTGCTGAAAATCTCCTAGTCTGCACGTTTATGTGGCCATTTATAGTCATGTCATGTCATCCACTGATTAATACATGAACTGTTTAGTTTTCATTTTTGTAAAATATCTGGTTTTTAATCATAATAGAGCATGAAGAAAATTATACTGCAGAACATGTTGGATTTTAAAGTACAAACAAGCACTGTGATAAAGATAACCTGATGTTTTGGGGGCACTTTATGAAGAGTAAGCATTTAATAAGTATCTGGTATTTTTTTTTTTTAACCTCAATAAGGATAGTGGTGCCTTAATTAAAATGTAATCCTTGAAAGCAGACATATACCTTAAAGCGGGACTGATAATAGCATATTACACTTATTTTCTACTATAATGCCTTCTCTGGTACTAAAAGCAAATCAACAAAATAAAATGAAACATACAATGCAGGACAAATGTAGCCTTCTTAACGACACAAGTTAGAATTCTTGAATTAAAACTGTGGCACCTTCTGATAGTTCAGGGGTGCCAAACTATTTCAAAACGAATGAGGGAAAATCGCCTTAGGAGCTGCTACAACTAAATTAACTGCCAATTAAGAATTAAGATATAGATTGCACATCAAAAGGACATTGAATTGTCACAATCAATTCCTTAAACAGAGAATAAGCGTAACTAAAGGTTCGTATAACAATTCGAGTAAAAAAAGGGTTTTATCTTTGGAATTATTTTATTACTGAACTGATTCCAATAGCATTCAGGAATCACATTAATGGACTCAAGCTACATAAGGTTACTGAGCTTGAATGAAAAAGTATTTGTAGACCTTTATATATATATATATATATATATATATATATATATATATATATATATATATATATAAAGTTGCAGAAGTTCTGGCATTTATTTTCTAATAACAAGGTTGAATTGATTATTGAATGGTCGAGCGCACACATTGCATATTGATTCCCTTGTGCGTTGAGGTTTTCTCTCAGTAGGCACTAGGATGCGTGTAACAGTTTTTGTAAATGGGATTACTACTCATTAAATCGCAATGACCTAGAGCAATGGTCAACAAAAATGAAATTGCCTCCGTTCATCACAGTTTGGATTGTTGTGCTGAACTTTGTTGATCTAGATCCCCGTAGTGGTTAGGCCTTTAAGCAATTTACGTGCTTCAGTGACTCTGCTTCTTTAACACATTGTAGGTACCGTAACATGAAAAAGTTTAACCTTTAACATATAGTCAATTGTGAGAATATGCCCTACAAAGAACATAGTAATGTCTCCTTGCTTAATGGGCACATATGCAAAGTGTTGTCATGACAGCAGATTGTTACAATACAGGAGTTGTGATTTTTATATAATTCATGAGCATCCTAACACAATAATTACAGTATGTGATAGTTTACAGAGTGCTGTACATAAAGCAAATCTTCTTTGCTATACACTTGAACACTGTCTTTTACAGTCTCAAAGACATTTACTTAAAAAAAAGAGAACAACATAAGACTAGTTATAATGAAACATCTGACCTTTTTTTCTGGCTTAGTGGGTGCAATTTTCCATTATGAAAAAAAATATAGAAATGATTGATGATGATTAGTAAAGATCTTTATATGACTTAAACATTTAGCCAAAATATATTTATTTAGTTAGTTTTGTAATGTGACATAGTAACAACAAAATGTCCCTGCTATATATCAGACTTGCAGTCGAGTCCTCAAACCTCGAGTCCCGAGTGTTGTGTCACTATCATTCAAATCCAAGTTCGAGTCACGAGTCCTCGACTTCGAGTCTCGACTCCTTGAAACAAACTCAAATAAATGTTCTTGTACCTGTAGTTTATAGATAAGCTTGAAGTTCAAGTTTGTGGACGTTGCTTTTCACTTTTATAGAAGCCGTGATCTGGACTATAGAGCCGGTGTAGTGTTAGTAAGTGGTACACCGTCAGAATGTGGTACGCGTACCAAAACTTGACCAGTGTAATGTCAGAAAGCAATACGCTGTCTGATGGGTGTTTTCCTATTGTCAAAAAGAGGTATATTTACCATTAATTATACATAATTTGTTTGCAAACTTAAACTGTAAACAGACAATCAATTCACGAGAAGTTCACCCCAAATTGCACAAATCAAACAGCATAACGTATCAGATTTGAATGGGCGTTTCCCTGCTTTCTTAGCAGAAGTTGTTTAGGCATGTGCGAGCAACTGCAGTGTGCCGAATACCACTTTCAACGCATTCCTGAAAATAACACCACACCGATAAGAAATTAAAGTTACGTTCACCTCTGACTATAGCATGTACTTTGACTTCAATTCAGGTAAAACCTGCCCATCTGATTTAGATAATGCCAGAACTGTATATATACTGTGTTCTTAAATAGTAAATTTAGTATTATTTTATTATTTGTTTTGCATTCAGACTTTTATTACGTCTGTAACACAATGATGCATTTATGAGATTGTGCTTCAGTTCAGTTGATTTCAGATAATGTATTTTTTATCTTTTGTCTTTTACACAAAAAACATATTATATTGATGTATTTCCCCTTTGTGTAGGTTCATAATGGTATTCAAAAATGAAGTTCACACAGACAGATTTCTAGGTTGACGCTGCACAGCATATTGTTAATGTGTTTTTCCTGCATCCATAATAAATTATTTTCATTTTGGTAAATGAAGTGGTATTAAGTATTCTGTTGTTCTTTTTTTTATATATAGCAATAAGTACTGTCCTATCAGTCTGATATATCTGTAGGAAATTTTCGACTGAATTTGCTAGGTGAATTTATTGACATTTATTGCAAAACAGTGATGGTGTGTGCTGGGAACGAGTGGAGATTAGAAGCAAATCACAGAATATTTAATCACACAGCGACTTTCTGATATGATTTAAAAATCTCTAAAAGTATATTTATAACTTATATGATTATTCTTTTTTCATTCATTGTTGTTTTCAGTAACTCAAAATTATTAAGGTGACAAACAAATACATTTTCAGTGCAAGCAAATACATTATATTCCAGAGATTCAGGGAGCTCAGCAAAATCAAATTACGTGTTTTTCAAGAATGCAGTTTTAGAAATGTATTTTTACAGTGCTTAAAAAACTTAGAATGCGGTTTGGAGTAGTAAAGAGAAAGGCTCGTTAAAAGCCAAATAATGACTTACTTGTTTACCATGTTGACATTATTTATTCCTTATAAAACTTAATTCAAAAGAGGTAAAAATAAACTTGGTCTGCGATGATTGCAGCTGGATTTGTGTGTGTGGGGGCGGGGGGTGTTTACGCTACAACCTAACTTGCTTCCAATTTCTTATTCATTCCAAATGGCTCCAAAGTGAACTTATTTTCAAACTAGGCACTTTGGAGCCATTTGGAATGAACATTCTATTCTGAGGTCATCATCATCATCATCATCATCATCATCATCATCATCATTCTGGAATTTTGTTTAAAAGACTGCTTGTTTGTTTTTTATCAACTTCTTAAAGCACTGTTTTTTTGTATTCAGCCAATGAAGGACTTGTAGTCCGAAACGTCCTCATAATTGATTTGTAATCAATTATTCTACCCTTTTAAGTACTCAGTTCCAGAGTTACAGTCCCAAGAAGATATCATTTTTACATCATTTGTGTATGATTAACAGGTTGTTTGTGGATTATGTTGCAGAATTTTGTCTGTGGATATTGTTACGTGATTATTTTGCTGTGCTGAGTGCTATTTCTGGCTATTCATTTAAAATGCTCTGTATGTGGTGTCACAATGCAAGCTGAAAACCAAGGTTACTGAACTGTAGAAACCTTTATTTTTTGTGGATTGTATTTGCAAAGGTGAGAAATGCCAATTGCAATGTTTTCATATACCTACCTAAATAATACAAGATCAACACAAGTTGAAAATGGGATCTCTCTGAGTAATCTAGAGAGAGATATTCATAATAGCGAGAGAGCTATAGATTATCTCTATATTGAACAGGAATGACAAATAAATATCTGAATAGTAAATTGATCTTTATATCAAAGTGGTCTGAAGGAGGCAATTTACTAAATAATGAAATGTTTTTAAAGCAATCTTATAGAAGTGGAAACAATAACATTTAAATGACTGTTCTACCAGCTAGTTAAGATTATTGGGCTTCATCAGTACAGGGCAATCGACAAACTGCTGTTATGATTGACTGTGATCACGGAAGTGCAAATGCTATGGGGAAGGATTCAGCAAGCAAGCATCTAGAGAAGCCTGCTATTAGATGCTAGGTTTTACGTTTAAGTAACTTGGGTTTAACATATTTGTACGTGAACAAGTTGTTACAGTATCTCTTCGATCACTCAGCTGATCTTGATGTAGTTAAATTTGACATTTAGTTATTACTGTTGACACAAGTAGCCTACGCAGAATACATACTGCTTTCAAATGTTCTGCTGATACGATAACATAACTTCTGGTTAAACATTTTACCAGATTTTTTTTTCAACATTCTATTCCAGTAACATATTTAAAAAAAGATTTTAAGATTGTCTCCAATAGAGTGCTTCCCTGAACTCTGTTTTAAAATAAAAAATCTATACATTCTAAAATACTAGTTCAACATGCACTCTGGTTACTAAGACAAAAACCACCATTCCTCCCTATGTCAGAAAAAGTTAAAGCTTTCATATCATTATTTCTCTAGTTTCAGCTTCTTATAAAATACGATTTAAAAAATAATTATTAGAACAACAACTTACAGTAGCATCTCTGCCAAAAAAACATGTTCTTATATTGTGGTTGTGGTAGAGCACAAAAAAAAAAACTTTAATAAAATAATTTATAAAAAATACATTATACAATGTAGCTTATACAACAGTGAAGCATACAGTCTGGGCTACAGTAGTTTTCTGTTTGTTCTAGTACTAGTACTGTAGTCTTTTCTTAAAGTCTTTAAAATCTTCAGCCATTATACATGGCTATCGTATTTATGTTATTTCTCAGCATCTGGATGCAAAGGCTCACCTAGTTAGTTCCATTTCAGCTCTCTCCACACAGAAATTAATATTTATGCACGGCCATATTTTATTCAGAAGTGACAACTTGGGAAACAAATATTTTGAAATAACTCTAGGTATTTGAATGTTATAAAAATTAAAAAATTGATGTTAAATAAAACATGTACACATTATGGCACATAAATACAATTTTTGAAAATACACGCCTAGATGTGACAAAAATCAAACAAGGCAAGTATATGTACACTCCATTTTAATACAATAAACTTGTAGCAAAATTAGCTCTCACAATGGCGTTAAAGCTACATATAATGTAATCAAATTGCTTGGTTTATTGTAATCTAGTGTACGGCTGTTACGCTTGCTGTAAAAATGGTCAATAAAACAGCCAATTGAAATCTTGATTAGCCTTTAAAATCAAACAGTATAAGGAAATGTTTTCTGACTAAAATCATCTTTACAAGGCTAGATTATCGTAAATCCCCTTCCTGTTGTGGGAAATGAAATATTGAAAAAGGAGTCATCAGTAATGAATTACAGATTTTCTCATGGAATGCTTGCCCACCTCAAACCACTAGATCAAATGTTTTATGTTTAAGAACAGGAAATCCAGAATGGAAGACATTACATGGCATAACCTTGGACTGTGGGATTTATGACAGATGGTGCAATAGAGGCACACTGTTTCTTTTAACACTAGAACCGCCAAGGCAGTCATTTTTCATATGTATACAAGCCAGTTTGTTATCTCTACCTCCACTGAGTTTACAGCAGTATGTATCTGAATAGAATATTGCTCTTGAAGTCTAGATATGTGTTATCCAAATATCTATTGTAATCCTATCAATTCCTTGGAGAACTGCCACCTGACTGTCTATGTGAGCATATATAGTCTGCTGTCTTATAATATTACTATTACAAGAATTTTTTGAGAAATGTTTTGTTTTTGTGTTTTGATTTGAGAGCAAATACAGATATATTTGCCTCGGCACCAGGAATTTGGAACGACTTCACTAAAAACAGCACTGCCTGCTTCAAGCTAAACATCGCTGGACACAATACATGTCAAACAAACCTGTCAAATTTGGGATCAAGTTTTGGCTGTCAGCGGACCCTACCCCTACCTGTGCAAAGATGAAACTTGCCCAGCTGGTCAGAGACTGGGTGACAATGTGGTACTTAGGCTGATGTAACCGTACTTAGGAAAAAGGATGAATGTTACTAATAACAACTTTTTTATTTCACTGTAATTAGCAGAACAGTTGAAGGGAAAAAAAAACAGCCTGGTTGGAACAGAAAACAAAGCGATATGACAGTTTCCACCATCTGCACAAAAAAAATGGTACTCAGTGAAAGCAATCACAGTGAAAGCGGTGTCCAGTTGCTGTATTTTACAATGTACTGGACATGGCAGCCATCAATTCCTTCGTTTTGTACAAGGAATGCACTGGGGAAAATATCAGTAGGAGAGATTTCATCTTGGTGCTAGCCATGGAGCTTTGGCAGAAATATTTCAATCAGAAAACTGCTAAGTGGCAGGGAAATGCAGCTCAACCTGGATACAGTGCGTACCAAGTGACACACGCAACAGTAAACAATGCCAGGTAATTAAATGGAATGAAAATGAAACTTCTGATATCTGTGCCCAGTGTGAAAGAGCAGTATGTGGTAAATGCACACGGCAAGCTGATAAGCGTTACTTCTGTATGAATTTGTTTCCCTGAATGCACATTACTGTTACACAATGGGAATTGAGTTATTTTCTTTTTTATGTTATTTTTTTTTATAAATAATTACTTTGTTTTTAAAATGTTGTATGTACATATACCAGTTTACAGCTGTTTACACTATTTTCTTTTCAAATGTTTATTTTCTTATAGTTTTTTCATTTTTTGAAGTAATGCATTATATGCTGTAATAATGGAAAAAACCCTTTCATTTTTGTAAATAATTACTTAGTTTTAACAATTTTTTATGTACATATAGCAGTTTACACCTGTTTACACAATATTTTCTTTTGAAATGTTTATTTTCTTATAGTTTTTCAGTTTTTGAAGTCATGCGTTATATGTGCTAATTTTGAAAATAAATGTATCTGTTAAAATTACTGCTGCCGGCGGTTCTAGGTAGTAGCATAAACCCGGCAGTTCTAGTGTTAAATTATATATATATATATATAATCATAATGTTCGTCAGCCAACACATAAAGAAAGCTACCACATTTAACAGTATCAGTCTTAAAAGATAAGGGTATGGGCTGATGAATGGACTGCAAGTCAGTAAACAAGCTTTACAGGACTACTATATTGTTATTGCATGTGAATCCAATCACAATATGATGAATGTCACAGAGCCTTAGAACATTTAAAAAAGTATGGCAGTTCAAATAGAAAATTGATTGGTTTTAACACTAGAACGACCAAGGTGGTCATTTTGACCATTTTTGGAATTTCAGTTTAAATTGCTGTGCATGTGTTTAAGATAAGGAGCTGTGCTTTCCTGACTTTTCCTTTTCTGTTGAAATTTATATTGTTTCAATGAGTCTCCCGATAGCCCATTAATCAGCCTTTGTCAGCTCACAACGCCAGGCTGTCTGTCTGCTCTGGTTACTATATGTCACTCGTTTTTCTAAGAAATTCATTGTTACCCCAATACACATTGCAAACGGATCACTGAAGAGACGCAGGACAGCAAAGAGGTGTTTGGAATTACTGCAAATTTACCAAACAAGATTCTGATGCAGCAATTATGGACAATGATGAATCTGGCTCTGAAGCATGACTCTTCCAGCAGCAGTAACACCAAAATGATCCCTGGTCATTGCTCTTGGAGGAATTAGAAGCTTGCCTTGTACTAGTATATGCCCATGGAACATTTGGTGCCAGAAGCCTGGGTTACTGTTGATAGCTATGCCCAAAGACAGTCTGCAGAGGGGAGGGAATCTAAAGAGGCAGGTACAATTCAGGTTATCCAGACTTCTTATTGCATGACTGTAAAAGTGTAGAGATTAAGCCTGCATAATAATTACTACAGATTACATATTTAATTGTTCTTTGCTATTCATTATTTAACAGTGTTTTAAATATATA